>NC_088219.1:10575466-10705466 GCF_036934945.1 Oncorhynchus masou masou | reverse complement strand
TGTGTGTGTGTGTCTAGGTGTGTGTGTGTGTGTCTAGGTGTGTGTGTGTGTGTCTAGGTGTGTGTGTCTAGGTGTGTGTGTGTGTGTGTCTAGGTGTGTGTGTGTGTGTCTAGGTGTGTGTGTGTGTGTCTAGGTGTGTGTGTGTGTGTCTAGGTGTGTGTGTGTGTGTCTAGGTGTGTGTGTGTGTCTCGGTGTGTCCCGGTGTGTGTGTGTGTGTGTGTCTCGGTGTGTGTGTGTGTGTCTAGGTGTGTGTGTGTGTGTCTAGGTGTGTGTGTGTGTGTCTAGGTGTGTGTGTGTGTGTGTCTAGGTGTGTGTGTGTGTGTGTCTAGGTGTGTGTGTGTGTGTGTGTAGGTGTGTGTGTGTGTGTGTGTGTGTGTCTAGGTGTGTGTGTGTGTCTAGGTGTGTGTGTGTGTGTGTGTGTGTCTAGGTGTGTGTGTGTGTGTGTCTAGGTGTGTGTGTGTCTAGGTGTGTGTGTGTGTGTGTGTCTAGGTGTGTGTGTGTGTGTCTAGGTGTGTGTGTGTGTGTGTGTCTAGGTGTGTGTGTGTGTGTGTCTAGGTGTGTGTGTGTGTGTGTCTAGGTGTGTGTGTGTCTAGGTGTGTGTGTGTGTGTGTGTCTAGGTGTGTGTGTGTGTGTGTCTAGGTGTGTGTGTGTGTGTGTGTCTAGGTGTGTGTGTGTGTGTGTCTAGGTGTGTGTGTGTGTCTAGGTGTGTGTGTGTGTCTAGGTGTGACTGTGTGTGTGTCTAGGTGTGACTGTGTGTGTGTCTAGGTGTGTGTGTGTGTGTCTAGGTGTGTGTGTGTGTGTGTCTAGGTGTGTGTGTGTGTCTCGGTGTGTGTGTGTGTCTCGGTGTGTGTGTGTGTCTCGGTGTGTGTGTGTGTGTGTGTGTGTGTGTGTGTGTGTGTGTGTGTGTGTGTCTAGGTGTGTGTGTGTCTAGGTGTGTGTGTGTGTGTCTCTCGGTGTGTGTGTGTCTAGGTGTGTGTGTGTGTCTCTCGGTGTGTGTGTGTCTAGGTGTGTGTGTGTGTCTAGGTGTGTGTGTGTGTCTAGGTGTGTGTGTGTGTCTAGGTGTGTGTGTGTCTAGGTGTGTGTGTGTGTGTCTAGGTGTGTGTGTGTCTAGGTGTGTGTGTGTGTGTCTAGGTGTGTGTGTGTGTGTCTAGGTGTGTGTGTCTAGGTGTGTGTGTCTAGGTGTGTGTGTGTGTGTGTGTGTGTGTGTGTGTGTGTGTGTGTGTGTGTGTGTGTGTGTCCCGGTGTGTGTCTAGGTGTGTGTGTCTCGGTGTGTGTGTGTGTGTCTAGGTGTGTGTGTGTGTGTGTGTGTGTGTGTGTCTAGGTGTGTGTGTGTGTGTGTGTCTAGGTGTGTGTGTGTGTGTGTGTCTAGGTGTGTGTGTGTGTGTCTAGGTGTGTGTGTGTGTGTGTCTAGGTGTGTGTGTGTGTGTGTCTAGGTGTGTGTGTGTCTAGGTGTGTGTGTGTGTGTGTGTCTAGGTGTGTGTGTGTGTGTGTGTCTAGGTGTGTGTGTGTGTGTGTGTCTAGGTGTGTGTGTGTGTGTGTCTAGGTGTGTGTGTGTGTGTGTCTAGGTGTGTGTGTGTGTGTGTCTAGGTGTGTGTGTGTGTGTGTGTCTAGGTGTGTGTGTGTGTGTGTGTCTAGGTGTGTGTGTGTGTGTGTGTCTGGGTGTGTGTGTGTGTGTCTAGGTGTGTGTGTGTGTGTGTCTAGGTGTGTGTGTGTGTGTCTAGGTGTGTGTGTGTGTGTCTAGGTGTGTGTGTGTGTGTGTCTAGGTGTGTGTGTGTGTGTGTGTGTGTCTAGGTGTGTGTGTGTGTGTGTGTGTGTGTCTAGGTGTGTGTGTGTGTGTGTGTCTAGGTGTGTGTGTGTGTGTCTAGGTGTTTGTGTGTGTCTAGGTGTGTGTGTGTGTGTCTAGGTGTTTGTGTGTGTCTAGGTGTGTGTGTGTGTGTGTGTCTAGGTGTGTGTGTGTGTGTCTAGGTGCGTGTGTGTGTCTCTCGGTGTGTGTGTGTGTGTCTCGGTGTGTGTCTAGGTGTGTGTGTGTGTGTGTGTGTGTGTGTCTAGGTGTGTGTGTCTAGGTGTATGACAGGTGTGATCCGTTGGAGATCTGAGAGGTGATGCTGGCGCTCATGCTCATAGCCTGTTCGCTCCGCCCCCCTCCTGATGTCGACGCCCTCCTCATAGCCTGGGGGCTGTTCTTGGCCCCCCCCACCACCCCTCCCACACTCCCCCTCTGACTCCCTCCCCCAGAGGGCTGATGCAGGCTCCAGGGAGGGGGACCCCCAGCGAGCACAGGGTGACCCCACGGCTGCTGGGAGCTGGTCCCCCCCTGGTGGTGGCTGTGACCATGATGAGACAGTCCGGACCCCCCTGGGCTGCCCTGTGTGTCTGAGCCAGAGCCCTGCAGGTTAGACAGGACCATGTTGCTGAAGCCTAGTCTCATGGACTCTGAGTCAAAGGCCTCTATCTCTCTGGCCTGGCGCTCCAACAGGGACCTGATACGCTCCACACGCTCCTTCTGCAGAGACAGCATCTCCTCCTCAATCTGGAGACACAGAGAGAGAGAGATGGGGACAAGAGACCGTCAGAAACACACAGCGATGCCAACACCGACTCTCTCTCTCACACACACACACACACACAGAGAGAGACAGATGGGGACAAGAGACCGTCAGAAACACACAGCGATGCCAACACCGACTCTCTCTCTCACACACACACACAGAGAGAGACAGATGGGGACAAGAGACCGTCAGAAACACACAGCGATGCCAACACCGACTCTCTCTCTCACACACACACACAGAGAGAGACAGATGGGGACAAGAGACCGTCAGAAACACACAGCGATGCCAACACCGACTCTCTCTCTCACACACACACACAGAGAGAGACAGATGGGGACAAGAGACCGTCAGAAACACACAGCGATGCCAACACCGACTCTCTCTCACACACACACACAGAGAGAGACAGATGGGGACAAGAGACCGTCAGAAACACACAGCGATGCCAACACCGACTCTCTCTCACACACACACACAGAGAGAGACAGATGGGGACAAGAGACCGTCAGAAACACACAGCGATGCCAACACCGACTCTCTCTCACACACACACACAGAGAGAGACAGATGGGGACAAGAGACCGTCAGAAACACACAGCGATGCCAACACCGACTCTCTCTCACACACACACAGAGAGAGACAGATGGGGACAAGAGACCGTCAGAAACACACAGCGATGCCAACACCGACTCTCTCTCACACACACACACAGAGAGAGACAGATGGGGACAAGAGACCGTCAGAAACACACAGCGATGCCAACACCGACTCTCTCTCTCACACACACACACAGAGAGAGACAGATGGGGACAAGAGACCGTCAGAAACACACAGCGATGCCAACACCGACTCTCTCTCTCACACACACACAGAGAGAGACAGATGGGGACAAGAGACCGTCAGAAACACACAGCGATGCCAACACCGACTCTCTCTCACACACACACACAGAGAGAGACAGATGGGGACAAGAGACCGTCAGAAACACACAGCGATGCCAACACCGACTCTCTCTCTCACACACACACACAGAGAGAGACAGATGGGGACAAGAGACCGTCAGAAACACACAGCGATGCCAACACCGACTCTCTCTCTCACACACACACAGAGAGAGAGAGATGGGGACAAGAGACCGTCAGAAACACACAGCGATGCCAACACCGACTCTCTCTCTCACACACACACACAGAGAGAGACAGATGGGGACAAGAGACCGTCAGAAACACACAGCGATGCCAACACCGACTCTCTCTCTCACACACACACACACACAGAGAGAGACAGATGGGGACAAGAGACCGTCAGAAACACACAGCAATGCCAACACCGACTCTCTCTCTCACACACACACACACAAACAGAGAGAGACAGATGGGGACAAGAGACCGTCAGAAACACACAGCGATGCCAACACCGACTCTCTCTCTCTCACACACACACACACAAACAGAGAGAGACAGATGGGGACAAGAGACCGTCAGAAACACACAGCGATGCCAACACCGACTCTCTCACACACACACACACACACACACACACACACACACACACACACACACCTCGTCCCTACCTTGTGTTCCAGAAGAGCCCTGCGGAGCGACACTCTCTGCTCCAGATCCTTCCTCTCTCTGTCGTGCTGGGCTTCTGTCTGCATCTTGATCTTACTCTGGTAGGCGTTCAGCAGCTCCAACTCCTGCTGCAGCTGCATCCTCAGCACTTGACACTCCCCTTCCTGGGCCTCGTCCAATCGCAGCTGGGGAGGGAGAAGGGTGGACAGAGGGCATGGGGACAAAACAAAGGTGGAGACTAGTAGTAAATAGATCTAAAATCATTGAATAGTTTTAGCAAAATGCTACAAACTAGGGCAGCACAATATGGGCAAAAAAAAAAATGTACATTTGTTTTTACTTGCAATGTAGATCAAACACTTGGAGGGATAGAAATAGAATGACGAAGCAAAGTGGAAACCAGCATCGTTCTGGTTTGGAACAATCATTTTACCGAACAGAACACCAAGAGAACTGCATCTAACAGCGAGGAGGATAAACAGCGCTGCTTGATTGACAGGGGGCGGGGCTTGGTGTCTGTGGGAAAGCAGTCGCAAGAGGAGTGGGAAAGACAACAAAAACAGTCAACTATAAAAAAATTAAAAAAAATTATATAGCACGCAGCTGAGCAGCATTTAAACAATTCCATGCGATATGGATTGCACATGTCAATATTGAGATTTTGACGTGAATTTGATTAATTATGCTGCCCTACCACAAACAGTAGCCCCTTGGGGTTAGGACTAGGGAGTGAACATATTTTTAGTAAGTCTTCCCGAAAAGTCGATTTTAATTTGCCTGTGTTTGATGCCTGTTTAGAGAGACAACAGTGTGTGCTTGCGTGCGGTACTCACAGCCTGTGTGGACAGCATGTTGTTGATAGAGTGGTCATACTGCTCGGCCAGGATGGCCAGTTTCCTGGTCTGCTCCTCCTTCAGCCTCTTGAGCACCGCCTTGTGGTCGGCCTTGGGAGTGCTCTCCAACAGGTGGTTCCTCAGGGCCTTGTACTGACGTGTCTGGATCTTACACGTGTCCTGGAACTGCTTCTTAATCTGCAGCTCCTTAGACTGGGGGAGGGAGTGGGGGACCGTAAAATAGGTGTGTGTGTGGGGTATGTGTGTGTGTGTGTGTGTGTGTGTGTGTGTGTATGCCAGTGTCTGTGTGTTCCTGACCTTTAAACTCTTGGGCTGTTGTCGGACCTCCATGACGTGTTTGCGTCTCAGCTCTCTCTCCCTCCTCTTGTTGTACTCCAGCTGATTGGTCAGTTCTGTCTGGTGCTGTGTCCTGATAAGCTCCGCCCTCATCTTCTGGATGGTTCCCAGATGTCTGAACTCCAGCTCCTGCATCGACTCGTGATGTCTGAGCAGCATGGCATGCTCCAAGTCCTTCTGGGTCTGACGCTTATTCAACTCCTGAGAGAGGGAGAAGAAGAGAGATTGAATGACAAATAATATAACAATAATTTAGGGTTTCACACTTGTACAGTTGTGTTTTCTACACATGTTTTAAATGGAAATGTATTTTTTTTGCATATCCCAACTCCCAGAGACACCCTCGGGGAGTGGGGTCATGGCCAGGGTCAGCCTGGCGACCCTGGAGCGCAGATTTTTCCCCCTTGGATTCGAACTAGCGACCTTTCGGCGACCTACTGGTCCAACACTAACCATTAGGTTACCTGCCTCCCTATGTGGGGGGGAGAGATGGAGGCAGGAGGAGAGAGGGGTTGAAAGAGATCGAGGACAGGAAGAAAGGAGAGCGTGAATGAAAAGTGGTAAGGGGATGAGGGGAGAGGAGGAGGAGAGAAGGGTTGAAACAGAAATAGAGGAGAGGTAGAGAGGGTGTTAAGAGAGGAGAGGATGAAAGTGAGCATGAAAGATAATGAAAAATAAATGAATTGAGAAAAGAGAGGAATGTTCACACAAGACAGCTCTATGAGTTGAGCGATAACCTGTCATGTCCTTTGGAGGTGAATAGGAAGGATGTGTGTTTGCGTGTGTGTACCTCCCGTGCCAGGTCCTGCTCCACGTTGTGCCTGGCGATGAGTATCCTCCGTTTGAAGCGTCGACACTCCAGCTCCAGGTACTGCCTCTGTCTCCTCAACAGGTTGGCTTCCTCCTCAGCCTGACAAATTACATCACACTTTACTTAATAACAGTGTGGCTCAGTTGGTAATGCATCTTGCAACACCAAGGGTTGTGGATTCGATTCCCGCTCAGGAATGACTAAGTTGCTTTGGATATAAGCGTCTGCTCTGGTATATATTATATAATATCTTATATAGTACATTTTGTACCATAAAAATGCAGTACAAAGTACTTCACATACATCACTTAATAATACAAGAAAAATACCATACATTTATAGACAGATACATGGAGAGTACAATAATAGCAGAAGTCTCGAGGTATTGCTCGCCTGAGGTAGAATACCTCATGATAGTGTGGTATACAGTTTATCTACCAAGAGAGAAATCATCTATATTATTCGTAGCCTTCTATTTACCACCACAAACCAATGGTGGGAAAAGTAACCAATTGTTCTCAAAGATGGTGCCGATAGAGACGGCAGCTCCGCTTCTAGTCCTTAGGAAACTGCAGTATTTTTTGTTGTTCATGTATTATTTCTTAGATTGTTAGCCCAGAAAACCTTAAGTGTTATTACATACAGCCGGGAAAAACTATTGTATATCAGAGAGACGTCAACCAGAACAGCCAGCACTACGACCAGGAATACGACTTTCCCAAAACGGATCCTTTGTCTGCACCTCCCAGGGAATTCAAACTCATTTCAGAGGCCGACTCAAAACAACGCCACCGGAGGAGAGCGTGCCGGAGCGGTCTTCTAGTGAGGCTTCGGGTGTGCACACACCACCCACCACTTCAGAGTATATTACTTGTTAATGTCCAGTCATATTGCTAACAACGTTGATAAAATTAGAGCAAGAGTTGCTTTCCAAAGAGATACCCGGGATTGTAACATACTCTTTCACAGAAACATGGCAAGCTTGGGACATGCTGTCGGAGTCAGTACAGTAAACGGGACTTAAGTGCATCGCGCCGACACAAATAAACATCTCTCCGGTAAGAAGAAGGGCGGGGGTGTATGTCTATGATTAAAAACTCATGGTGTAATTGTATCAACATACAGAAACTCAAGTCCTTTTGTTCACCTGACCTAGAATTCCTCACAATCAAATGCCGACCATATTATCTCCCAAGAGAACTCTCCACCGTTATTGTCAGAGCCGTGTATGTTCCCCCACAAGCGGATACCAAGACGAGGAATTTCATTGGACTTGCAAACTGGAAACCATATATCTGGCGTTTTTTTAACAAAGCTACCTAAATTCTATCAGCATATCGATTGCAGTACATGAGCGAGTAACACGCTCGACCACTGCTACTCTAACTTCCGCGATGCACGCTAACCAAGGTTGCCAGGTGCACGGTGTTTCCTCCGACACATTGGTGCGGCTGGCTTCCGGGTTGGATGCGCGCTGTGTTAAGAAGCTGTGCGGCCTGGTTGGGTTGTGTATCGGAGGACGCATTTCAACCTTCGTCTCTCCCGAGCCCGTACAGGAGTTGTAGCGATGAGACAAGATAGTAAATACTAAAACAATTGGATACCACGAAAATGGGGAGAAAAAGGGGTAAAAAAAAAAAAAAAAAAAAAAAAAAAAAAAACTGATCTGACACTGTTGTTTTTTAACCCATAGGTCCTCTACCTCAATACTCAATGGGAGTGAAGGGAAAGTTTCCGCAAGGAATTCATACAACCATCATAATAATCTGGGAGAGAGAGACAGAGAGACAGGAGAGGAGAGGCTTCCGCGATGCAAAGAAAACCAGCCTCGTCGCAAACATTGACGTCTTGCTTCCAGACAAATTCAACAACTTCTTTGCCCGCTCTGAGGACAATACAGTGCCACCGACGCGGCCCGCTACCAAAGACTGTGGGCTCCCATTCTCCGTGGCCGACGTAAGTAAAACATTTAATGGTGGGCCGCCTCCAGGTGGTGGAGGTAGGAAACAACATCTCCACAGAGTTGGAGACGTGGAGAAGGTGGAAAGTTATAAGTTCCTTTGTGTACATATACACCGACAAACTGAAATGGTACACAGACAGTGTGGTGAAGAAGGCGAAACACCGCCTCTTCAACCTCAGGAGGCTGAAAGAATGTCTTGTCACCTAAAACTCAATAACTTTTACAGGTGCACAATCAAGAGCATCCTGTCGGGCGGTATCACCCCCTGGAACGGCAACTGCATCGCCCACAACTAGTGATACACCGATATGACATTTTTGGCCGACACCAATATTATCTTTGACAAAAAAAAAACAATAGCAATATACATTTTTGCTGCCTTTTAAGCATTCTAGTACAATTAAATAGTTTACACACACACACACACACACACACACACACGCGCAGCTGTCTAAGGCACTGCATCTCAGTGCAAGAGGCGTCACTACAGTCCCTGGTTCGAATACAGGCTGTATCACATCCGGGCGTGAATGCGAGTTGCCATTTTTAGCTAATATCGGCCCAATTCCGATATGTTCACCGATATATCCTGCATATCCCTACCCACAACCGCAGAGCTCTCCAGAGAGTGGTGCGGTCTGCAAAATGCATCCTGACCGCTTGCATCCCCGAACGGTATGGCAACTGCTAAGCATCCGACCATAAGGCGCTACAGAGGGTAGTGTGTATGGCCCAGTACATCACTGGGGACAAGCTTCCTACAATCCAGGACCAAAATACTAGGCAGTGTAAGAGGAAGGCCCAAAAAAATTGTCAAAGACACCAGTCACCCAAGTCATAGACTGTTCTCTTTGCAACCGGAGCGTCAATCCTAGGTCCAAAAGGCTCCCTCTTGGAACTCTAGGGGCAGTATTTCATTTTTGGATAAAAAAAACGTTCCCGTTTTAAACAAGATATTTTGTCACGAAAAGATGTTCGACTAGGCATATAATTGACAGCTTTGGAAAGAAAACACTCAGAACTGATACTACAGGCGAAACCAAGATGAAACTTCAAACAGGAAATGAGCAAAATATTTGAAGCACTGTTTTCCAAAGTCTCCTTATATGGCTGTGAATGCGCCAGGAATGAGCCTACAATTTCTGCCGTTTCCCCAAGGTGTCTGCAGCATTGTGACGTATTTGTAGGCATATCATTGGAAGATTGACCATAAGAGACCACATTTACCAGGTGTCCGCCCGGTGTCCTGCGTCGAAATTGGTGCGCAAACTTCAGCTGCAAGTATTTTTCCATGCGATTGAGAGGAGAAAGCAGACTTCCACGAACAATATATCAATGAAGAGATATGTGAAAAACACCTTGAGGATTGATTCTAAACAACGTTTGCCATGTTTCAGTCGATATTATGGAGTTAATTTGGGAAAAAGTTTGGTGTTGTGGTGACTGAATTTTCGTTTTTTTTTTTTGGTAGCAAAACGTGATGTACAAAACGGAGCGATTTCTCCTACACAAAGCATCTCAGGAAAAACTGAACATTTGCTATCTGAGAGTCTCCTCATTGAAAACATCCGAAGTTCTTCAAAGGTAAATGCTTTTATTTGAATGCTTTTCTGGTTTTTGTGAAAATGTTGCCCGCTAAATGCTATGCTAGCTATCAATACTCTTACACAAATGCTTGTTTTGATATGGTTGAAAAGCATATTTTGAAAATCTGAGATGACAGTGTTGTTAAGAAAAGGCTAAGCTTGAGAGCTAGCATATTTATTTCATTTCATTTGCGATTTTTATGAATAGTTAACGTTGCGTTATGCTAATGAGCTTGAGGCTATAACTGGATACAGGTTTTTTTCGTAGCCAAACGTGAACAAAACGGAGCGATTTGTCCTACACAAATAATATTTTTGGAAAAACTGAACATTTGCTATCGAACTGAGAGTCTCCTCTTGAAAACATCTGAAGTTCTTCAAAGGTAAATGATTTTATTTGAATGCTTTTCTTGTTTTTGTGAAAATGTTGCTGGCTGAATTCTAGGCTTATAGCTATGCTAGCTATCAATACTCTTACACAAATGCTTGTTTAGCTATAGTTCAATAGCATATTTTGAAAATCTGAGATGACAGTGTTGTTAACAAAAGTCTAAGCTTGAGAGCAAATATATTTATTTAATTTCATTTGCAATTTTCATGAATAGTTAACGTTGTGTTATGCTAATGAGCTTGAGGCTATAAATAGGATCCCGGATACGGGATTGCTCGTCGCATGAAGTTAACAGCTTCTACCCCCAAGCCATAAAACTGCTGAACAATTAATCAAATGGCCACCCAGACTGTTTGCATTGACCCTTTTGTTTTTACACTGCTGCTACTCGCTGTTTATTTTCTATGCATAGTCACTTTACCTCTACTTACATCTACAAATTACCTCAACTAACCAGTCATTTGCGTTGATGTAACTTGGGCTGTACCTGGAAGTGCTGGATGTTCTCCTTCTGCTTGGACAGCCACTCCTGCTTCTCCTTCTTAGGGGTTGACTGGTTCTCACTCAACTCCTACAGGACAGAGAGAAGTGAGTGTGTGTATACACCTCTCGTACCAGGTCCTGTTCCACGGTGTGTGTGTGTGTGTGTGTGTGTGTTTGCGTGCGTGCGTTCGCTTTAACCAGGGACCCTCTGAACCCAAAAAACCTAAAAAGCAGTGCTAAATTACAAAATAAAATTCTTACCAAAGTCATTCTGTAATTTGTGTGAACTATCCTTTTAAGTTGATATGAATATAATATATAAATATATTGTATAGTTAAATTAAGGTTATACATTGATATACACTGCTCAAAAAAATAAAGGGAACACTTAAACAACACAATGTCACTCCATGTCAATCACACTTCTGTGAAATCAAACTGTCCACTTAGGAAGCAACACTGATTGACAATAAATTTCACATGCTGTTGGTCAAATGGAATAGACAACAGGTGGAAATTATAGGCCATTGGCAAGACACCCTCAATAAAGGAGTGGTTCTGCAGGTGGTGACCACAGACCACTTCTCAGTTCTTATGCTTCCTGGCTGATGTTTTGGTCACTTTTGAATGCTGGCGGTGCTTTCACTTTAGTGGTAGCATGAGACGGAGTCTACAACCCACACAAGTGGCTCAGGTAGTGCAGCTCATCCAGGATGGCACATCAATGTGAGCTGTGGCAAGAAGGTTTGCTGTGTCTGTCAGCGTAGTGTCCAGAGCATGGAGGCGCTACCAGGAGACAGACCAGTACATCAGGAGATGTGGAGGAGGCCGTAGGAGGGCAACAACCCAGCAGCAGGACTGCTACCTCCGCCTTTGTGCAAGGAGGAGCAGGAGGACCACTGCCAGAGCCCTGCAAAATGACCTCCAGCAGGCCACAAATGTGCATGTGTCTGCTCAAACGGTCAGAAACAGACTCCATGAGGGTGGTATGAGGGCCTGACGTCCACAGGTGGGGATTGTGCTTCCAGCCCAACACCGTGCAGGACGTTTGGCATTTGCCAGAGAACACCAAGATTGGCAAATTCGCCACTGGCACCCTGTGCTCTTCACAGATGAAAGCAGGTTCACACTGAGCACATGTGGCAGACGTGACAGAGTCTGGAGATTCCGTGGAGAATGTTCTGCTGCCTGCAACATCCTCCAGCATGACTGGTTTGGCGGTGGGTCAGTCATGGTGTGGGGTGGCATTTCTTTGGGGGGCCGCACAGCCCTCCATGTGCTCGCCAGAGGTAGCCTGACTGCCATTAGGTACCGAGATGAGATCCTCAGACCCCTTGTGAGACCATATGCTGGTGCGGTTGGCCCTGGGTTCCTCCTAATGCAAGACCATGCTTGACCTCATGTGGCTGGAGTGTGTCAGCAGTTCCTGCAAGAGGAAGGCATTGATGCTATGGACTGGCCCGCCCGTTCCCCAGACCTGAATCCAATTGAGCACATCTGGGACATCATGTCTCGCTCCATCCACCAACGCAACATTGCACCACAGACTGTCCAGGAGTTGGTGGATGCTTTAGTTCAGGTCTGGGAAGAGATCCCTCAGAAGACCATCCGCCACCTCATCAGGAGCATGCCCAGGCATTGTAGGGAGGTCATACAGGCACATGGAGGCCTCACACACTACTGAGCCTCATTTTAACTTGTTTTAAGGACATTACATCAAAGTTGGATCAGCCTGTAGTGTGGTTTTCCACTTTAATTTTGAGTGCGACTCCAAATCCAGGCCTCCATGGGTTGATAAATTTGATTTCCATTGATAATTTGTGTGTGATTTTGTTGTCAGCACATTCAACTATGTAAAGAAAAAAGTATTTAATAAGAATATTTCATTCATCCGGATCTAGGATGTGTTATTTTAGTGTTCCCTTTATTTTTTTGAGCAGTATATATATATATATATATATATACACACACAGTGTCTTGCGAAAGTATTCGCCCCCCTTGAACTCCCTCACGACGCCAGGACAGCGGAGTCAATCACCACCTTCCGGAGACACCTGAAACCCCACCTCTTCAAGGAATACCTAGGATAGGATAAGTAATCCTTCTCACCCCCCCCCTTAAATGATTTAGATGCACTATTGTAAAGTGGCTGTTCCACTGGATGTCAGAAGGTGAATTCACCAATTTGTAAGTCGCTCTGGATAAGAGCGTCTGCTAAATGACTTAAATGTAAATGTAATGTAACTTTGCGACCTTTTGCCACATTTCAGGCTTCAAACATAAAGATATAAAACTGTATTTTTGTGTGAAGAATCAACAAGTGGGACACAATCATGAAGTGGAACGACATTTATTGGATATTTCAAACTTTTTAACAAATCAAAAACTGAAAAATTGGGCATGTAAAATTATTCAGCCCCTTTACTTTCAGTGCAGCAAACTCTCTCCAGAAGTTCAGTGAGGATCTCTGAATTATCCAATGTTGACCTAAATGACTAATGATGATAAATACAATCCACCTGTGTGTAATCAAGTCTCCGTATAAATGCACCTGCACTGTGATAGTCTCAGAGGTCCGTTAAAAGCACAGAGAGCATCATGAAGAACAAGGAACACACCAGGCCGGTCCGAGATACTGTTGTGAAGAAGTTTAAAGCCGGATTTGGATACAAAAAGATTTCCCAAGCTTTAAACATCCCAAGGAGCACTGTGCAAGCGATAATATTGAAATGGAAGGAGTATCAGGCCACTGCAAATCTACCAAGACCTGGCCGTCCCTCTAAACTTTCAGCTCATACAAGGAGAAGACTGATCAGAGATGCAGCCAAGAGGCCCATGATCACTCTGGATGAACTGCAGAGATCTACAGCTGAGGTGGGAAACTCTGTCCATAGGACAACAATCAGTCGTATATTGCACAAATCTGGCCTTTATGGAAGAGTGGCAAGAAGAAAGCCATTTCTTAAAGATATCCACAAAAAGTGTTGTTTAAAGTTTGCCACAAGCCACCTGGGAGACACACCAAACATGTGGAAGAAGGTGCTCTGGTCAGATGAAACCAAAATTGAACTTTTTGGCAACAATGCAAAATGTTATGTTTGGCGTAAAAGCAACACAGCTCATAACCCTGAACACACCATACCCACTGTCAAACATGGTGGTGGCAGCATCATGGTTTGGGCCTGCTTTTCTTCAGCAGGGACAGGGAAGATGGTTAAAATTGATGGGAAGATGGATGGAGCCAAATACAGGACCATTCTGGAAGAAAACCTGATGGAGTCTGCAAAAGACCTGAGACTGGGACGGAGATTTGTCTTCCAACAAGACAATGATCCAAAACATAAAGCAAAATCTACAATGGAATGGTACAAAATAAACATATCCAGGTTTTAGAATGGCCAAGTCAAAGTCCAGACCTGAATCCAATCGAGAATCTGTGGAAAGACCTGAAAACTGCTGTTCACAAATGCTCTCCATCCAACCTCACTGAGCACGAGCTGTTTTGCAAGGAGGAATGGGAAAAATGTTCAGTCTCTCGATGTGCAAAACTGATAGACATACCCCGAGCGACTTACAGCTGTAATCGCAGCAAAAGGTGGCGCTACAAAGTATTAACTTAAGGGGTCTGAATAATTTTGCACACCCAATTTTTCAGTTTTTGATTTGTTAAAAAAGTTTGAAATATCCAATAAATGTCGTTCCACTTCATGATTGTGTCCCACTTGTTGTTGATTCTTCACAAAAAATACAGTTTTATATCTTTATGTTTGAAGCCTGAAATGTGGCAAAAGGTCGCAAAGTTCAAGGGGGCCGAATACTTTCGCAAGGCACTGTATATATAGATGTGCAGTCCTAATGCTCCCAGCCTCAGACTGGTGAAACTCTCCTCAGGAAGAAGATAAAAAGGGGTGGGGTCTAGACAGAAACTAGTTGCAATAAGTTGCCACTTACCAAACCAATCACATATTTACACTGGTAGAGCTCCTAACAGTTTGTGATTCTGATTTGCAACAGGCAGCATATGACACAGGCTACTAAAAGGTTGTCCGGGATGGTGAAAAGGAAATGCCTCTCCTGAGGGAAAACCACATTTCTACTCAGAGCCAATCAATTGCGAGCATTGAATGTCAGCACTCCCATTCAAATCGCAAAATCCAAATAATGAAATTCCTCAGACTTCCAATAGTCAAGACAAGATTTTGGAAGGACGGTCACGCACGACTAGACTTCTCCAAGCTGTAATTTACATATAAGCTCTGGTGATTAAATTTGGCCCGCATCCCTCCAATATAAATGGACCATTACCCAGAGTGCTACTGAAGCCATGGTCCTTCAGAACTACTTCTAGGTCTAGATTGGTTGACGGCAAAGATGGACACTACTTGTCTACCACACAGTAACAGCTACCTAGCTAGCCGTTCCATATCGGCTAAACTCACCCTCCTTTGACCTGGTCTCCGCAGCAACCCCAGCAGCCGGGCAAAGCCCAACTGAGTGATTCGGGTCAGGAGTAACAGTGTTGTAACAGTGTTGCTTCCATCCCTGTTCCTGTCCCTCACTGGGCTCGAACGAGGGGCGCGAAGTAGTGCCTGTCCCTGTTCACCCACGAAGCATCGTTACCTGTGTGTGTGTGTGTGTGTGTGTGTGTGTGTGTTTATTCAGATAGTATTCAGACCCCTTGACTTTTATACTTTGTTTCATTACAGCCTAATTCTAAAATGGATTAAATGTTTGTCTTTTCTTTCATCAATCGACAATCTCACGTAAAATGAGAAAGCAAAAACTGAAATATCACATTTACATAATTATTCAGACCCTATACCTCAGTACTTTGTTGAAGTGCCTTTGACAGCAATTACAGCCTGGAGTCTTCTTGGTTATGTCGCTACAAGCTTGGCACTCCTGTATTTGGGGAGTATCTTCCATTCTTCTCTGCAGATCGTCTCAAGCTCTGTCAGGTTGGATGGGGAGCGACGCTGCACAGCTATTTTCAGTTCTCTCCAGTGATGTTCAATCGGGTTCAAGTCCGTGCTCTGGCTGGGCCACTCAAGGACATTCAGAGACTTGTCCCAAAGCCTCTCCTGCGCTGTCTTGGATGTGTGTTTAGGGTCGTTGTCCTGTCGGAAGGTGAACCTTCGCCCCAGTCAGGTCCTGAGCAATCTGGAGCAGGTTTTCGTCAAGGATCTCTCTATACTTTGCTCCGTTCATCTTTGATCCTGACTAGTCTCCCAGTCCCTGCAGCTAAAAAACATCCCCACAGCATGATGCTGCCACCACCATGCTTCACCGTATGGATGGTGCTAGGTTTCCTCCAGACATGACGCTTGGCATTCAGGCCAAAGAGTTCAATCTTGGTTTCATCAGACCAAAGAATCTTGTTTCTAATGTTTTGAGCCCTTGAAGGTGCCTATTGGCAAACCTCAAGCAGGCTGTCATGTGCCTTTTACCGGAGAGTGGATCCCGTCTGGCCACTCTACCATAAAAGCCTGATTGGTCGAGTGCTGCAGAGATGGTTGTCCTTCTGGAAGGTTCTCCCATCTCCACAGAGGAACTCTGGAGCTCTGTCAGTGACCATCAGGTTCTTGGTCACCTCCCTGACAGCTCAGTTTGGTTGAGCGGCAAGCAAAAGGAAAAGTCATGATGGTAACAAACTTATACCATTTAAGAAAAATAGAAGCCACTGTGATCTTGGGGACCTTCAATGCTGCAGACATTTTTTGGTATCCTTCCCCAGATCTGTGCCTCGACATAATCCTGTCTTGGAGCTCTACGGACAATTCCTTCGAGCTTATGGCTTGGTTTTTGCTTTGACATGCACGGTCAACAACCATATATAGACAGGTGTGTGTCTTTACAAATCATGTCCAATCACTTTAAGCTGTAGAAACATTAAGGATGATCAATGGAAACAGGATGAATCAAGTCACATAGCAAAGGGTCTGAAAACTTACAGTTGAAGTCAGAAGCTTACATACACCTTAGCCAAATACATTTAAACTCAGTTTTCACAATTTGTAACATTTAATCCAAGTAAAAATTCCCTGTCTTAGGTCAGTTAGGATCACCACTTTTATTTTAAGAATGTGAAATGTCAAAATAATACTAGAGAGAAAGATTTATTTAATCTTTTATTTCTTTCATCACATTCCCAGTGGGTCAGAAGTTTACATACACTCAATTAGTATTTGGTAGCATTGCCTTTAAATTGCTTAACTTGGATCAAATGTTTCAGGTAGCCATCCACAAGCTTCCCACAATAAGTTGGGTGAATTTTGGCCCATTCCTCCTGACAGAGCTGGTTTAAATGAGTCAGGTTTGTAGGCCTCCTTGCTCGCACATGCTTTTTCAGTTCTGCTCACACATTTTCTATGGGATTGAGGTCAGGGCTTTGTGATGGCCACTCCAATACCTTGACAATGTTGGCCTTAAGCCATTTTGCCACAACTTTGGAAGTATGCGTGGGGTCATTGTCCATTCGGAAGACCCATTTGCGACCAAGCTTTAACTGATGTCTTGAGATGTTGCTTCAATATATCCAAATAATTTTCCTGCCTCATGATGCCATATATTTTTTGAAGTGCACCAGTCCCTCCTGCAGCAAAGCACCCCCATTACATGATGCTGCCACCCCCGTGCTTCACGGTTGGGATGGTGTTCTTCGGCCTCCCCCTTTTCCCTCCAAACACAATGATGGTCATTATGGCCAAACAGTTCTAATTTTGTTTCATCAGACCAGAGGACATTTCTCCAAAAACCACAATCTTTGTCCCCATGTGCAGTTGCAAACCATAGTCTGAATATTTTATGGCAGGTTTGTAGCAGAGGCTGCTTCCTTGCTGAGCGGCCTTTCAGGTTATGTTGATATAGGACTCGTTTTACTGTGGATATAGATACGTTTGTACCTGTTTCCTCCAGCATCGTCACAAGGTCCTTTGCTGTTGTTCTGGGATTGATTTGCACTTTTTGCACCAAAGTACATTCATCTCTAGGAGACAGAACGTGTCTCCTTCCTGAGCGGTATGATGGCTGCGTGGTCCTATGGTGTTTATACTTGCGTACTATTGTTTGCACAGATGAACGGGGTACCTTCAGGCGTTTGGAAATTGCTCTCAAGGATGAACCAGACTTGTGGAGGTCCACAATTTTTTCTCTTCTGATTTTCTCATGATGTCAAGCAAAGAGACACTGAGTTTGAAGGTAGGCATTGAAATACATCCACAGGTACACCTCCAATTGATTCAAATGATGTCAATTAGCCTATCAGAAGCTTCAAAAGCCATGACATCATTTTCTGGAATTTTCCAAGCGGTTTAAAAGGCACAGTCAACATAGTGTATGTAAACTTCTGACCCACTGGAATTGTGATATAGTGAATTAGAAGTGAAATAATCTGTCTGTAAACAAGTGTTGGAAAAATTACTTGTGTCGTGCACAAAGTAGATGTCCTAAACGACTTGCCAAAACTATAGTTTGTTAACAAAATATTTGTAGAGTGGTTGAAAAACGAGTTAATGACTCCAACCTAAGTGTATGTAAAACTTCCGACTTCAACTGTACGTAAATAAGGTATTTTCTGCAAGCATTTCTAAAAACCTGTTTTCGCTTTGTCATTATGGGGTATTTTGTGTAGATTTGATAGATATGTGGAAAAAGAGAAAGGGTCTGAATACTTTCCGATTGCACTGTGTGTGTGTGTGTGTGTGTGTGTGTGTGTGTGTGTGTGTGTGTACCTCTTTAAGCTGCTCCTTGCGAAGTTTGTACTCTCGTTTCTGAGACTCCAGGAAGCTGCTGAGTTCTTTCTTCTGTTGGACCTGAATGTGCTGCTGGAACTTCTTCTCATCGTTGTTAAATGTCTTTGCCTGCGCGCCCGCACACACACACACACACACACACACACACACAAAAGAGAGAAAACTGCATGAACAGGAGTTGCAATGTATGAAGTTCTCATTGTCCTCTGTGTGGGGAGAGTATAGCAGAGAAGACTGAAGGACCAAATCAGGATTTAGAAATTCAATCAACCAATTTGCAGGCCAGAAAAAGGACAGTCATTTTTAAAATATATAAGTATGGTATATAGGTCCATTACAATATAGATACTGTATATAAGCCAGCAGCATACCACCCTGCATGCCACTGCTGGCTTGCTTCTGAAGCTAAGCAGGGTTGGTTCTGGGCAGTCCCTGGATGGGAGACCAGATGCTGCTGGAAGTGGTGTTGGAGGGCCAGTAGGAGGCACTCTTTCCTCTGGTCTAAAACATATCCCAATGCCTCAGGGCACTGCCCTGTGTAGGGTGTGGTCTTTCAGATGAGACGTTAAATGGGTGTCCTGACTGAGGTCATTAAAGATCCCATGGCACTTACCGTAGGGGTGTTAACCCCAGTGTCCTGGCTAAATTCCCAATCTGGCCCTCAAACCATCATGGTCACCTAATAATCCCCATGTTTATAATTGGCTCATTCATCCCCCTCCTCTCCCCTGTAACTATCACCAGGTTGTTGCTGTAAATGAGAACGTGTTCTCAGTCAACTTACCTGGTGAAAATATAGGTCCATCCCAATATAGACTACCTCATCCCCATTCTCTTTTGCACATCTATCATGTTAATTATTTCACCTCCCTAATCTTCTACATTTGCACACACTGTACATAGAATTTTCTATTGTGTTATACAGTTAACCCTTTGGCAACAAGTCCCCCGTATGGGGAGTGATGGGGTACTATTAAACATGCCACAAAAATAAAAACAAGTCTAGATTCAATAGTTCAATATTAAGATCCATACATACAAGTACAAACATGTTCATAACCGTTTGTGTGTAACTGTGTTGTTTTTGCCGAACTGCATCGCTTTATCTTGGCCAGGTCGCAGTTGTATATGAGAACATTTTCTCAACTGGCCTACCTGGTTAAATAAAGGTGAAATAAAATAAAAAAATAAATATATTTTAAAGGCAAAAGGTGGCTATTTGAAGAATCTCAAATTTAAAATATATTTGGATTTGTTTAACACTTCTTTGGTTTCCATGTGTATTATTTCATAGTTGATATCTTCACTATCAATCTATTACGTAGAAAATAAACTCACCAAAAAGAAACGTCCACTTTTCAGGACGCTGTCTTTCAAAGACGATTCGTAAAAATGCAAATAACTTCACAGATCTTCATTGTAAAAGGGTTAAACACTGTTATGCTTCTTCAATTAACCATAAACAATGAATGAACATGCACCTGTGGAACTGTCGTTAAGACACTAACAGCTTACAGACGGTAGGAAACTCTGAAAAACACCAAAAGAAAGATGCCCAGGGTCTCTGCTCTTCTGCGTGAACGTGCCTTAGGCATGCTACAAGGAAGCACGAGGACTGCAGATGTGGCCAGGGCAATAAATCGCATAAATTGTATGTCTGTACTGTGAGACGCCTAAGACAGTGCTACAGGGAGACAGGACGGACAGCTGATCGTCCTCGCAATGGCAGACCACGCATAACAACACCTGCACAGGATCAGTACATCTGAACATCACACTGCGGGACAGGTACAGGATGGAAACAACAATTGCCCGAGTTACACCAGGAATGCAAAATCCCTCCACCAGTGCTCAGACTGTCCGCAATAGGCTGAGAGAGGCTGGACTGAGGGCTTGTAAGCCTATTTGTAAGGCAGGGCCTCACCAGATATCACCGGCAACAACGTCGCCTATGGGTACAAACCCACCGTCGCTGGACCAGACAGGACTGGCAAAAAGTGCTCTTCACTGACAAGTAGTGGTTTTGTTTCACCGGGGGGATGGTCGGGTTCACGTTTAAGGTCAAAGGAATGAGTGTTACACCGAGGCCTGTACTCTGGAGCGGGATCGAATTTGGAGGAGAAGCCAACATGGTCTGGTGTGGTATGTCACAGCATCATCGGACTGAGCTTGTTGTCATTGCAGGCAATCTCAATGCTGTGCATTACAGGGAAGACATACCTCCTCCCTCATGTGGTACCCTTCCTGCAGGCTCATCCTGACATGACAATGCCACCAGGCTTGTTCTGTGCGTGACTTCCCGCAAGACAGGAATGTCAGTGTTCTGCCATGGCCAATGAAGAGCCTGGATCCCAACCCATTGAGCACGTCTGGGACCTGTTGGATTGGAGGGTGAGGGCCATTGCCCCCAGAAATGTCCGGGAACTTGCAGGTGCCTTGTTGGAAGAATAGGGTAACGTCTCACAGCAATAACTGGTAAATCTGGTGCAGTACATGAGGAGGAGACACACTGCAGTACTTAAAGCAGCTGGTGGCCACACCAGATACTGACTGTTACTTTTGACACCCCCTTTGTTCAGGGACACATTCCAGTCTCAACGTCAACAGTGAAGAGGAGACTCCGGGATGCTGGCCTTCTAGGCAGAGTTCCTCTGTCCAATGTCGGTGTTCCTTTACCCATCTCAATCTTTTCTTTTTATTGGCCAGTCTGAGATATGGCTTTTTCTTTGCAACTCTGCCTAGAAGGCCAGCATCACTGTTGACGTTGAGACTGGTGTTTGCGGGTACTATTTAATGACGCTGCCAGTTGTGGACTTGTGAGGCGTCTGTTTCTCAAACTAGACACTGATGTACTTGTCCTCTTGCTCAGTTGTGCACCGGGGCCTCCCACTCTTTCTATTCTGGTTAGAGCCAGTTTGCGCTGTTCTGTGAAGGGAGTAGTACACAGCGTTGTAGGAGATCTTCAGTTTCTTGGCAATTTATCGCATAGAATAGCCTTCATTTGTCAGAACAAGAATAGACTGACGAGTTTCAGGAAAGTTATTTGTTTCTGGCCATTTTAAGCCTGTAATCGAACCGACAAATGTTGATGCTCCAGATACTCAACCAGTCTAAAGAAAGACAGTTTTATTGCTTCTTTAAATCAGCACAACAGTTTCAGCTGTGCTTATGTAATTGCAAAAGGTTTTTCTAATGATCAATTAGCCTTTAAAAATGATAAACTTGGATTAGCTAACATCTAGTGCCATTGGAACACAGGAGTGATGGTTGCTGATAATGGGCCTCTGTACGCCTATGTAAATAATCCTTTTTTTTTATCTGCCGTTTCCAGCTACAATAGTCATTTACAACATTAACAATGTCTACACTGAATTTCTGATCAATTTGATGTTAGAAAAAAGTTTGCTTTTCTTTAAAAAATTTGATGTTATAAAAAGTTTGCTTTTCTTTAAAAAAAATAAGGACATTTCTAAGTGACCCGAAACTTTTGTACGGCGGTGTATGTGTATCGATCTATCTCTCGGTCTCCGTGTGTGTGTGTGTGTGTGTGTGTATTAATGAAGTATACAGTATAAACCCTGGATTGCGTAAACATATGCATTAAGGTCACTGTAATAAAATATATATAATATAATAATATATCCCATTTAGCAGACGCTTTTGTCCAAAGCGACTTACAAGTCGGCTGGGGCCACTACTTTTACATATGGGTGGTCCCAGCGGGAATCGAACCCACGACGCTTGGCGTTGCAAGCGCCATGCTCTACCGACTGAGCCACACAGGACCTGAAAAAAAATATATAAAATATACTTGGCAAAAAACAAAAGTACACATTGACAAAGGCACTTCTATAGCTTCTAAAATCTGTTTTACAATGATGGGGAGCACAAATATGGCTGGCAATGGCTTCAAAAGTCAGCCATCAAATTCACATCAATCGTGTGCGTCTCTCTGCGCCTGTGTGCGTCTCTCTGCGCCTGTGTGCGTCTCTCTGCGCCTGTGTGCGTCTCTCTGCGCCTGTGTGTGTGTGTGTGTGTGTGTGTGTGTGTGTGTGTGTGTGTGTGTGTCTTATCTCCGTACATCTTTCTCCATAGCAGCCTGGTGTCTCTTGACCAGTTTCTCTATCTCCTGGGCGAAGCTGTTCCTCTGGCTCTCCAGCTCTTTGTCCAGACGGAGCCGGTGCTCGTCCATCTCAGCCTTCAGCTTGTTCTCCAGACCCATCAGATGCTTCTGGTGCTGCCGCCTCATCCTCTTATAGCCAGACATCTGCTCCCTCAGCTCACTGTCCTGCTCGTGCTCCTGCATCTCACGAGTCACCTGGGGGGGAGAGAAAGAGAGAGAAAGGTAGAGAGAAAGAGTTCTGTTAACTTACTGTTGTGATAGTCTCTGCTATAGTGTCACCTGTTGAAGGACTTGAGTGTTTTTTGGAATTTAGAGAAAGAGTTTAAAAAAAAGAGATTAAAATAACAGAATAAAAGAGAGATGTCTCACCAATGAGGCAGTGTGTGTATGTGTGTGTGTGCTCTCACCAGTGAGGCAGTGTGTGTATGTGCTCTCACCAGTGAGGCAGTGTGTGTATGTGCTCTCACCAGTGAGGCAGTATGTGTATGTGCTCTCACCAGTGAGGCAGTGTGTGTATGTGTTCTCACCAGTGAGGCAGTGCGTGTAGGTGTGTGTGTTCTCACCAGTGAGGCAGTGCGTATGGTAGCGAAGTGTTCTCTGTTGCGTTCTCTGTAGTGTTTCCTTGGGGGTTGAGCGGCCGGGGGCTCGGTGGGATGGCCCTGCACCTCTGGGTCACCATGGTTACCCCCCTCTTCCTCCTGGCCAAGGCATTGTCATCATTATCAACATCATGTGTACATGCAGTGTGTGATATATATATATATATATATATATATATATATATATATATATATATATACATAGCAGTGTGTAAAGCGGTGTGTGTAAAGTGGTGTGTGTATGTATGGTATGTATAGCAGTTTATACAATGTGTGGGTCTAATCCTGAATGCTGATTGGTTAAAACCTCATTCCAGCCGGTGTCTATTTGAACAAGTTACCACCAGCTAAATCTATGACATTAAAATGCCTATTTACTCTGTTCCATCGGACTGCTTAATCCACTGTCTCAACAGCCCAGCCAGGCAATTTATAAACTTGATCTCCACTATAAAAAGCATCTGGCCATTATCTCAGATTTCTTTAAGACTAACATTTAGTTTTCAACAGCGGAGATTTATATAAACCTTGCCGTCTGTCTCTCTGACATTTGCAACATGGCTTCACTGCCGAAATTCCATCCTCAGCGGTCCCATAGTAATGAATGTGTTGGGAGTCGGGATTAGATAGACAGGAAGCTTTTCTCAGCCAGACGAAATCATCATTGTTTTTATGGACAAAGAAATGTCAACAGAAAACAGGTAAAACTAAACAAAATGCAGATAGTTAGCAGTCTTCACAGCTTCAGATTTTAGTCATTGTGTTAGCTGTGTTGTTGGCTAGCTCCTCTGAACAACACTGTCCTGACGAGAGAGCACATTTTCTATGCCAGGTGAAATCGCACAACATTAGCACATTGTTATGGATGTCTCCAAATAAATGTCACTAGACAACGGCTTAAAAAAATGCAAATGCAGCTACTTATTCTGGCTGCACTGCTGTTGTTATTCTGGCTGCACTGTTTGACGTGATTAAGCCGTAGTTGGCTAGCTAGCAAGGGATAAGAACGTTATGAACGAACGACTGGGTCACGTCCATAAACACAGAACAAAAAGACTGAACGACTGGGTCTCGTCTCTGGCAGCCAAACCAATAGAACAAACGACCAGCCAGCTTGGGTAGCGAACCTAGATTTGTGTCGGGACTACAGTAATAGTCAGAAGTTTAGACACACCCACTCATTCAAGGGTTTTTCGTTATTTTTACTATTTTCTACATTGTAGAATAATAGTGAAGACATCAAAACTATGAAATAACACATATGGAATCATGTAGTAATCAAAAACATGTGTTAAAGAAATCAAAATATATTTTAGAATCAAGTAGCCATCCTTTGCCTTGATGACAGCTTTGCACACTCTTGGCATACTTTCAACCAGCTTCACCTGGAACACTTTTCAAACAGTCCTGAAGGAGTTCCCACATATGCTGAGCACTTGTTGGCTGCTTTTCCGTCACTCTGCGGTCCAACTCATCCCAAACCATCTCAATTGGATTGAGGTCGGGTGATTGTGGAGGCCAGGTCATCTGATGCAGCACTCTATCACTATCCTTTTTGGTCAAATAGCCATTCCATAGCCTGGAGGTGTGTTTTGGGTCATTGTCCTGTTGAAAAACAAATGATCGTCACACTAAGCACAAACCAGATGGGATGGCGTATCGCTGTAGAATGCTGTGGTAGCCATGCTGGTTAAGTGTGCCTTGAATTCTAAATAAATCACAGACAGTATGATCAGCAAAGCACCCTCACACTTCCTCCTCCATGCTTCACGGTGGGAACCACACATGCAGAGATCATCCGTTCACCTAATCTGCGTCTCACAAAGACACAGAGGTTGGAACCAAAAATGTTTATGTTGAGATGCGTCTGTTACTTGAATTCTCTGAAGCATTCATTTGGGCTGCAATTTCTGAGGCTGGTAACTGTAATGAACTTATCCTCTGCAGCAGAGGTAACTCTGGGTCTTCCTTTCCTGTGGCGTTCCTCATGAGAGCCAGTTTCATCATAGCGCTTGATGGTTTCTGTGACTGTAATTAAAGAAACCTTTAAAGTTCTTGACATTTTCAAGATTGACTGACCTTCATGTCTTAAACTAATGATGGACTGGCGTTTCTCTTTGCTTATTTGAGCTGTTCTTGCCATAATATGTTCTTGGTCATTTACCAAATAGGGCTATCTTCTGTATACGACAGCCCTACCTTGTCACAACACAACTGATTGGCTCAAACACATTAAGAAGGAATGAAATTCCACAGATTAACTTTTAACAAGGCACACCTGTTAATCGAAATGCATTCCAGACGACAACCTCATGAAGCTGGTTGAGAGAATGCCATGAGAGTGTAAAACTGTCATCAAGGCAAAAGGTGGACACTTTGAAGAACCTCATATAAAATATATTTTGATTTGTTTAACACTTTTTGGGTTACTACATGATTCCATTTGTGTTATTTCATAGTTCTGATTTCATCATTATTATTCTACAATGTAGAAAATAGTACAAATAAATAAGAAACATTGAATGAATAGGTGTGTCTAAACATTTGACTGGTACAGTATATCTCACAGAAGCAGGAAATAGTATGAATAAATATATCAAAATAAAGTCAATCATTTGAATATGTTGGTAACCCGATATATAAAAGTGATAATTTCTTCAAAGCCGTTGTTTGGAGTATATATTGGCACGGGGTCGCTTAGTCTCGGGCCCAACACCCATGCCAATATATCCTCCAAAACAGCAGCTTCCCGGCCATCATCACTTCAGTGTGTAGTAGCCCCACCAGTTTGAGGTGTATGACAGAGCTGTTGGACATGACCGTGTGGTCTCCCTCCATCAGGTCCAGTTCACTGCGGTCGTCCTGTGCTGCTTCATTCAGACTGTTGACTGAGCTGCTCTGGGAGCTGATAGACATACTGGGGATGGACTGGTTACTGCCCACACTGTTCACTGTGTCTGTACGACCTGCACCGTGCTCCACCTCCTAGACACACCCAGACAGAGAGAGAGACACCCAGACAGTGAGAGAGAGACAGACAGCAAGAGAGAGAGAGAGAGGGGGAAGGAGACAGACAGCCTCACAAATAGGAAAACAGAGAGTGGTCAGATAGTATGTTCAGTTTCATCCCCTGGCTGCTACCTCTGCTCTGATTGGTACTGAAGATTACATGCAAACTACCCCACACACACACACACACACATCCTCTTCCCCTTCACCATCACACACACCTCGTCTCCATCCTGTGTCTCAGCCTGTGGTCCGTTGTGAGCCTCCTGGAACAGGATCTTCTTCATCTTACGGTACTGCAGGTTGTCCAGCTCCCTGACCGCCTCTTTGGTCCTCAGGATCAGATCCATCAGAACAGAGTCCGGACGCTCCCGTTGGACAAACGCATGCTACAGGGGGAGGAGAGAGAGGCAGGGAGGGAAAGTGTGAAGGAGGGGAAGGACGGGGTCAAGTTCATTTATTAATTCAAGCCTATTCAGTTCACCAGTTGTCATTTACATAGCATTATTTTTAGGGCGTTTTCACACTTCGTGCCTTTCAGACAATTTTAGTGAACTCGGTGCGGTTGAAACTGAGACCTCTCAAAAGAACCCCGAAACGAACCGAACTGAGATCGAGAGGTGGTCGGAGTTCAGTTCGCTTGAATTCTGCGGTGCGGTCTCTTTTTTTAGGGCAATGTGAACGCAAAGCTTCGCAGGTTTGCTTGTCATTATTCCTGCATGACACACTAGACTACTGCAACATCGTTTCCCCTGACATAAACCCTGACACACTAGACTACTGCAACACCGTTTCCCCTGACATAACCCCTCACACTAGACTACTGCAACACCGTTTCCCCTGCTATAACCCCTCACACTAGACTATTGCAACACCGTTTCCCCTGACATAACCCCTCACACTAGACTACTGCAACACCGTTTCCCCTGACATAACCCCTCACACTAGACTACTGCAACACCGTTTCCCCTGACATAACCCCTCACACTAGACTACTGCAACACCGTTTCCCCTGACATAACCCCTCACACTAGACTACTGCAACACCGTTTCCCCTGCTATAACCCCTCACACCTCTACTGCAACACCGTTTCCCCTGACATAACCCCTCACATTGGTGCCATAGGAGAAGATGGTGTGCAGGTTTGCAGAAAGAAAATGTGTGCAGTCGTTGGATATGGATTAGCAATTGTCAAGGATGCACAGAAATGCCAAAATATGCGTGGATTTTTTTTGTTCAGATTATGTGTTTGCAATATGTGATCTATAGGCTGGGTGTTAAGTTAGTGGTATATTCCAGATGGGTTTGAATAGAGAGAAGACAGTAATCTATAGGCTGGGAACTAATTCTCGCTCTTAAAGGGGCAGTCGCCTATATTGGGTGTATAAATTCATTATTCAATCTGCAGTTAACTCTTATGCTATTTATTCTGTTACAAATAATATTTACATGTTAATAGTATCTTCTGATTACATTTATTATGTCTCATATTTTGCATTGATTATTATTATTATTTGTAGTTTTTCACGGCTTTTCCCCCCCAATTTCGTGGAATCCAAATTGGTAGTTACAGTCTTGTCTCATCGCTGTAACTCCCGCACGAACACAACCAAGCCGCACTGCCCACTTAACCAGGAAGCGAGCTGCACCAATGTGTCGGAGGAAACACCGTACACCTGGCGACCGTGTCAGCGTGCACTGCGCTCGGCCCGTCACAGGAGTCGCTAGTGCACGATGGGACAAGAACACGATGCTGGGCCAATTGTGCACCGACCCATGGGTCTCCCGGTCGCTTCCGGCTGCGACAGAGCCTGGAATTGAACCCAGAATCTTTAGTGGCACAGCCAGTACTGCGATGCCCTGCGCCACTCAGAAGACTATTGTCTCATATTTTAACCAATTGCAATCTATAAGATTCCAAAATGTAAGTTGGCTGTATCACAACCAGCCGTGATTGGGAGTCCCATAGGGCTGAGCACAATTAGCCCAGCGATGTCTGGGTTTGGCCAGTGTAGGTCGTCATTATAAATAAGATTTTCTTCTGAACTGACTTGCCTAGTTAAATAAAGGTTAAATATATATTTTTAGGTGTGTGTGTGTGTGTGTGTGTGTGTGTGTGTATATATATATATACATACACACACACAGCTCAAAAAAAATAAAGGGAACACAAGAATAACACATCCTAGATCTGAATGAATGATTTTTATTTAAAAAATAATAATAATCTTTACATAGTTGAATGTGCTGACAACAAAATCACACAAAAATGATCAATGGAAATCAAATTTATCAACCCATGGAGGTCTGGATTTGGAGTCACGCTCAAAATTAAAGCGGAAAACCACACTACAGGCTGATCCAACTTTGATGTAATGTCCTTAAAACAAGTCAAAATGAGGCTCAGTAGTGTGTGTGGCCTCCACGTGCCTGTATGACCTCCCTACAACGCCTGGGCATGAGGAGCATGAACAGTCTCCTGGACAGTCTGTGGTGCAACGTGGCGTTGGTGGATGGCGCGAGACATGATGTCCCAGATGTGCTCAATTGGATTCAGGTCTGGGGAACGGGCGGGCCAGTCCATAGCATCAATGCCTTCCTCTTGCAGGAACTGCTGACACACTCCAGCCACATGAGGTCTTGCATTGTCTTGCATTAGGAGGAACCCAGGGCCAACCGCACAAGCATATGGTCTCACAAGGTGTCTGAGGATCTCATCTCGGTACTTAACGGCAGTCAGGCTACCTCTGGCGAGCATATGGAGGGCTGTGCGGACCCCAAAGAAATGCCACCACACACCATGACTGATCCACCGCCAAACCGGTCATGCTGGAGGATGTTGCAGGCAGCAGAACTTTCTCCACGGCGTCTCCAGACTGTCACGTCTGTCACATGTGCTCAGTGAAAACCTGCTTTCATCTGTGAAGAGCACAGGGCGCCAGTGGCGAATTTGCCAATCTTGGTGTTCTCTGGCAAGTGCCAAACGTCCTGCACGGTGTTGGGCTGTAAGCACAACCCCCACCTGTGGACGTCGGGCACTCATACCACCCTCATGGAGTCTGTTTCTGACCGTTTGAGCAGACACATGCACATTTGTGGCCTGCTGGAGGCAGTACTCCTCCTGCTCCTCCTTGCACAAAGGCGGAGTGTGCGGTCCTGCTGCTGGGTTGTTTCCCTCCTACGGCCTCCTCCACGTCTCCTGATGTACTGGCCTGTCTCCTTGTAGCGCCTCCATGCTCTGGACACTACGTTGTAGACTCCGTCTCATGCTACCACTAAAGTGAAAGCACCGCCAGCATTCAAAAGTGACCAAAACATCAGCCAGGAAGCATAGGAACTGAGAAGTGGTCTGTGGTCACCACCTGCAGAACCACTCCTTTATTGGGGGTGTCATGCTAATTGCCTATAATTTCCACCTGTTGTCTATTCCATTTGACCAACAGCATGTGAAATGTATTGTCAACCAGTGTTGCTTCCTAAGTGGACAGTTTGATTTCACAGAAGTGTGATTGACTTCAAGTTACATTGTGTTGTTTAAGTGTTCCCTTTATTTTTTTGAGCAGTATATATATATATATATAAATAAATCTAGCTGTCGGAGAACAGATTCTGATGGAATGGCTCGTCCTGCACTTTGTAAAAACCCCAAAGTGCATTGAGTGAATATCTTGGTTCGGTTTTTTAAACATAGTGATGTGAATGCAACAAGTACTCGGTCCACAAAATAGGTGAAGTAAACTATTTTGTGAATATAAAGAGAACAGTTCTTTAGCTTTTTTTTTTTTTTAAACCCCCGAGACATTAAAGAGGACTGAGATCGGTTATTTTAAAAGAGGACTATATGTGATTTTTTTTTTTAAACCCCCGAGACATTAAAGAGGACTGAGATCGGTTATTTTAAAAGAGGACTATATGTGATTTTTTTTTTTAAACCCCCGAGACATTAAAGAGGACTGAGATCGGTTATTTTAAAAGAGGACTATATGTGATTTTTTTTTTTAAACCCCCGAGACATTAAAGAGGACTGAGATCGGTTATTTTAAAAGAGGACTATATGTGATTTTTTTTAAGTGTTCTCACGTTTAGTAGATGGTCAGACTTGGGTCTATCCTGGGGGATTTTCTGAAGGCAGGAATCAACAAAGTTTCTAAAGTAATCCGTCCTGCATAGAGAGAGGAAGGGAAGGAGGGAAGGAGGGGGGGATAAAGAGCAAGTGAAGAAGAAAAAAACATTGTCACAATTACATTGATGTAACAGTAAAAATCCGTCACCTGTGATAGCCCTAATGCGTAATAGCTATAGCACTACAATAAAATGCTATATCCTTGTGAAATTACCTGGAGTTGTGTGTGTGTGTATGTCTCTCAGGGTTTCCGTTATGAAAATGTGGCACCGGACATTTAAGAAATGTACCGGACCCCGTACGTATTGGGTGCGTACCCTGATTAGGGAGTCCACCCACGGTGCTCAGAATGACAGAAAGCACATTTTGATCATGGTAATTCATCTGAACAGAACGAGTGGAGGAAGCAACGATGTGTCCTTCTTTACCGCATTGAAGACGTTAGAAGAACTGGCCACCTTTACTTTTCCTTAGACAACAAGATGAGTAACGAACAGCTAAATCACTAGCCAAGGCATATGAGCCGGCTCGTGTGAGTTAAGTTTGGGGGAAGCAAATGTTCACCGTGAATGCACCTTTAAAATAAAGCATTCCATGCATCATCACTTTTGCAGAGACGGATGTAAGACAGTCCACCATTCAGAATGTGATGAATCGATTGGCTAGTCATGATTTAGGTTTATAATACAAGTGAATCACTGTTCACAAAAAAGACAGTTCAATGCGTGGCTGAGTGGCGTGTAGAGTAGAGGCCTGCGCTATAGGCCATATCAGACATGTTTCTTCTCTCATTGCACGGGAAAACACATTTCATACAATTCCACTACACTTTGTATGACTGGAGACATCAGCTGAATCTTTTCTTAATATGACAAATAACAGGGTAGCTTACTCTACTGACAATGACAGATCTATAACATCAGCGTTGTCCATATCAACAGGCCTCAGAGAAGGGGAGACACATAGAAAATGACGTCCATCTAAACTGGAGGAGGAAAGTATTGTCCAGAAACAAACATGAGTGACACTGACCCAACGATTATAAAGAGTGAACATGCTCAGTGCCCACTCACTGGGGATACAGCTGATGCTCTCTGCTGGTGCCAATAAGCTAGCATATAGGACGACTATTGTTCGCTCAATTAAGTTGAGAATTTTGATAAATATAAAGACAGGTTAGAGTCTTTTATTTGCTTTACAACAGCCATTTGTTTTCCAAACTATGTTTTCTCACGATTTCATTTAGAAATATAGCGATATGGCTGGCAGGGCCCCTATACTTTTCACTGACAGTCACAACTCATCTATTTGGTATTTGCAGCACGCGCTGCTTTTCATTTTGGCAATTTAATTCAATTCACTTATCAAAAGCTTCCCTAAGCCTTATGGACGTGCTGCCTATGTCAATCTACTATCCCCCACAGTAGAACAGTGTACCTATTCTATTGGTCAGCTTGTCGAGAAAGAAATAGCCGAAACAGACTCTGGGACAGTTGCGGGACAATAGAACCCAAATTCATACAACCAGTAGGCATAGGCTACATTTAAAAAATAAAAAAAACATCCAAAAGCAATGAGGCTCATGCAACATATTAGACCGTTTAGCTTAAAATGTTGATAAACTGTTATTTCTTCACATTATTAGGGCAGCAATGCGCCAAGGACGTTAGGCTACGCGGGAATGTGAATTTGGCTACTGGACAATGAAAGAAAGTTACGAACCAATAGAACACGAGAGAAATAGCTTACTGGTTTCAATGGCCTGTCTTCAGACAAGTCTATCAGATAATTGCCTCCACTGATTTTGCCTTTAGGCTACTTTGAAGCAAGGTAAAACATGCCTCATAAAACATCCCCGTGTAAATATAGTTATTCCTTGTTTTTTCGTGAAAACCTCATATATAGTTCAATATTACTTTCCATCTACGGACTGAACTCTCCTGCATCCCGCCTCACCCAATGTGGTACGGATCTGCTATTTTGTATACTTAGAAACTGGAACAACCATCAAAAGCTAGCCAGCTAAGTGGCTACTAGCTAGTAGTCAAATAGCCATTGCCAGGCCAATCTGCTAGGACCATTTCCCGGCTAGCTGAAGAGGCCCATCAGCCACTCCTTGGGCTACAATACCTATTTTGCCATAACAACGTAATTCTGCCCGATGGGGATTTTTCAACTGGCTCCTCCGTCGCGACATCCCCTGAATGCCATACCGCTAGCCGTGGCCTGCTAGCTGTCTAGAGCACATCGGACTGTTAGCTTAAGAGGCCCATCGGACAAATTCTTTGGCCACTATACCTATTTTGCCAATTGGGTGCCAAAACAGACTTTCTTCCGTCGCGACTTCCCTCAAAGACCCTTCCGCTAGCTTGCTATCCCCGGCCCACAAGCTGCCTGAAGCCACTCACTGGACTCCTATGATCACTCGGCTACGCATGCCTCTTGCTAACGTCAATATGCCTTGTCCATTGCTGTTTTGGTTAGCAATTGTTGCCTTATTTCACTGTAGAACCTCTAGCCCTGCTCAATACGCCTTAGTTAACACTTTAGTTCCACCTCCCACACATGGGGTGACATCACCTGGTTTAAATTATATTCAAGACAATAAATCTCTTTCATCGTCACTCTATGCACAGGTTTACCCCCACTGTATTCACATCCTACATCCTTTGTCTGTACATTATGCCTTGAATCTATTCTACCGTGCCCAGAAACCTGCTCCTTTTACTCTGTTCTGAATGTACTAGATGACCAGTTCTGTTAGCCTTTAGCCGACCCTTATCCTACTCCTCCTCTGTTCCTCTGGTGATGTGGAGGTTAATCCAGACCCTGCAGTGCCTAGCTCCACTCCCATTTCCCAGGCGCTATCATTTGTTGACTTCTGTAACCGTAAAAGTCTTTATTCACTGCCCTAGCACACTCTGCCAACCTGGATGTCATGTCTGAATCCTGGCTTAGGAAGCCCACCAAAAACCCTGAAATTTCCATCCCTAACTATAACATTTTCCAACAAGATGCCAAAGGGGGCGGAGTTGCAATCTACTGCAGGGATAGCCTGCAGCAGAGTTCTGTCCTACTATCCAGGTCTGTACCCAAACAATTTGAGCTTCTACTTTTTTTAAATCCACCTCTCCAGAAACAAGTCTCTTACCGTTGCCGCTTGCTTTAGACCACCCTCTGCGCCCAGCTGTGCCCTGGACACCATATGCTAATTGATTGCCCCCAATCTATCTTCAGAGCTTGTGCTGCTAGGTGACCTAAACTGGGACATGCTTAACACGCCGGCCATCCTACAATCTAAGCTTGATGCTCTCAATATCACACAAATTATCAAGGAACCCACCAGGTACAACCCCAAATCTGTAAACACGGGCACCCTCATAGATATCATCCTAACCAACCTGCCCTCCAAAATACACCTCTGCTGTTTTCAACCAGGATCTCAGCAATCACTGCCTCATTGCCTGCGTCCGTAATGGGTCTGCGGTCAAGCGACACCCCTCATCACTGTCAAACGCTCCCTAAAACATTTCAGCGAGAAGGCCTTTCTAATCGACCTGGCCGGGTATCCTGGAAGGATATTGACCTCATTCCATCAGTAGAGAACACCTGGTTGTTCTTTAAAAAAGTGTTTTCCTCACCGTCTAACATAAGCATGCACCGTTCAAAAAATGTAAAACCAGGAACAGATAAAGCCCTTGGTTCACTCCAGAACTGACTGCCCTTGACCAGCACAAAAACATCCTGTGGCGTACTGCATTAGCACCGAATAGCCCCCGCGATAAGCCACTATTCAGGGAAGTTAGGAACCAATATACACAGGCAGTTAGGAAAGCAAAGGCTAGCTTTTTCAAACAGAAATTTGCATCCTGTAACACAAACTCCAAAAAGTTCTGGGACACTGTAAAGTCATGGAGAATGGAGAATAAGAGCACCTCCTCCCAGCTGCCCACTGCACTAAGGCTAGGATAAATCCACCGATAAATCCGCGCAAATGGAGAATTTCAATAAGCATTTTTCTACGGCTGGCCATGCTTTCCACCTAGCTACCCCGACCCCGGTCAACAGCCCTGCACCCCTCACCGCAACTTGCACAAGCCTCTCCCATTTCTCCTTCACCCAAATCCAGATAGCTGATGTTCGAAAAGAGCTGCAAAATCTGGACCCTACAAATCAGCCGAGCTAAACTATCTGGACCCTCTCTTCCTAAAATTATCTGCCAAAATTGTTGCAACCCCTATTACTAGCTTGCTCAACCTCTCTTTTGTATCGTCTGAGATCCCCAAAGACTGGAATGCCACGGTAATCCCCCTCTTCAAAGGGGGAGACACTGTAGACCCAAACTGCCACAGACCTATATCTATCATACCCTGCCTTTCCAAAGTCTTCAAAAGCCAAGTTAACCTGTTGAGTGTAGGGGGCAGTATTTTGATGTTTGGATGAAAAACATACCCAAATTAAATTGCCTATTTCTGAGGCCCAGAAGCTAGAATATGCATATAATTGTCAGATTAGGATAGAAAACTCTAAAGTTTCCAAAACTGTCAAAATATTGTATGTGAGTATAACAGAACTGATATTGCAGGCGAAAACTTGAGGAAAATCCAACTAGGAAGTGCCTCTTATTTTGAAAACTCCCTGTTCCATTGCATGCCTTCCCTCCATTTAAAGGGATATCAACCAGATTCCTTTCCCTATGGCTTCCACATGGTGTGAACAGTCTTTAGAAAAACAGTCTTTATTCTGAAAAATTAGCGAGAACGATCACATCGCATCAGTGGATGGCTGGGTGCCAGCAGAGTTTTGCATGCGCAACAGCTTGGAGCAGACATTTTCTCTCTCTCTCATATTGAAAAAGCTACAGTCCAGTTGAAAAATTATCGATTAGTTATTGTCAAAACAACCTGAGGATTGATTATAAAAAACATTTTTCTACGAACTTTACGGATACTATTTGGAATTTTCGTCTGCCCCGTCGTGACCGCTCGAGTCTGTGAATTACTCAACAAAACGGGCCAACCAAATGGAGGTATTTTGGATATAAAAAGAATCTTTATGGAACATTTATTGTGTAACTGGGAGTCTCTTGAGTGCAAACATCTGAAGATCATCAAAGGTAAGCGATTCATTTTATTGCTTTTCTGACTTTCGTGACCAATCTACTTTGCTGCTAGCTGTTTGTAATGTTTTGTCTGCTGAGAGAGATGACCTTAAAAAAAGCTTGGTTTTCTTTAGCTGTAAAGCTTTTTTGAAATCTGACACGCCAGGTGGATTAACAACAAGCTAAAACTGTGTTTTGTTATATTGCATTTGTGATTTCATGAAAATTAAATATTTTTAGTAATTTAATTTGAATTTGGCACTCTGCAATTCAGCGGATGTTGACAAAAATGATCCCGCTAACGGGATGGGTGCGCCAAGAAGTTAAACAGATCACTGACCATTTCGAATCCCACCGTACCTTCCCCGCTATGCAATCTGGTTTCCGAGCTGGTCACGGGTGCACCTCAGCCACGCTCAAGGTCCTAAACAATATCATAACAGCCATCGATAAGAGACAATACTGTGCAGCTGTATTCATCAACCTGGCCAAGGCTTTTGACTCTGTCAATCACCACATTCTTATCGGCAGACTCAACAGCCTTGGTTTATCAAATGACTGCCTAGCCTGGTTCACCAACTACTGCTCTGATAGAGTTCAGTGTGTCAAATCAGAGGGCCTGTTGTCCGGGCCTCTGGCAGTCTCTATGGGGGTGCCACAGGGTTCAATTCTCGGGCCGACCCTTTCTCTGTATACATCAATGATGTCGCTCTTGCTGCTGGTGATTCTCTGATCCACCTCTACGCAGACGACACCATTCTGTATACTTATGGCCCTTCTTTGGAGACTATGTTAACAAACCTCCAGACGAGCTTCAATGCCATACAACTCTCCTTCCATGGCCTCCAACTGCTCTTAAACGCAAACAAAACTAAATGCATGCTCTTCAACCGATCGCTGCCCTCACCTACCCACCCGTCCAGCATCACTACTCTGGACAGTTCTGACTTAGAATATGTAGACAACTGCAATACCTAGGTGTCTGGTTAGACTGTAAACTCTCCTTCCAGACTCACATTAAGCATCTCCAATCCAAAATTAAATATAGAATCGGCTTCCTATTTCACAACAAAGCATCCTTCACTCATGCTGCCAAGCATACCATAGTAAAACTGACTGTCCGCCGAAGTCAAGGATCGGTAGATGTCATATACAAAATAGCCCCCAACACTCTACTCAGCAAATTGGATGCAGTCTATCACAGTGTCATCTGTTTTGTCACCAAAGCCCCATATACTACCCACCAATGCGACCTGTATGCTCTCGTTGGCTGGCCCTCGCTTAATATCCGTCGCCAAACCCACTTAGCTCACCATAGCAGCACACGCTCCAGCAGGTATCTCTCACTGGTCACCATAGCAGCACACGCTCCAGCAGGTATATCTCACTGGTCACCATAGCAGCACCCCCTCCAGCAGGTATATCTCACTGGTCACCATAGCAGCACACGCTCCAGCAGGTATATCTCACTGGTCACCATAGCAGCACACGCTCCAGCAGGTATATTTCACTGGTCACCATAGCAGCACACGCTCCAGCAGGTATATCTCACTGGTCACCATAGCAGCACCCCCTCCAGCAGGTATATCTCACTGGTCACCATAGCAGCACACGCTCCAGCAGGTATATCTCACTGGTCACCATAGCAGCACACGTTCCAGCAGGTATATCTCACTGGTCACCATAGCAGCACACGCTCCAGCAGGTATATCTCACTGGTCACCATAGCAGCACACGCTCCAGCAGGTATATCTCACTGATCACCATAGCAGCACACGCTCCAGCAGGTATATCTCACTGATCACCATAGCAGCACACGCTCCAGCAGGTATATCTCACTGATCACCATAGCAGCACACGCTCCAGCAGGTATATCTCACTGGTCACCATAGCAGCACACGCTCCAGCAGGTATATTTCACTGGTCACCATAGCAGCACACGCTCCAGCAGGTATATCTCACTGGTCACCCCCAAAGCCAATTCCCCCTTCAGCCGCCTTACAGTTCTCCGCTGCCAATGGCTGGAACGAACTGCAAAAGTCACTGAAGCTGGAGACTCATATCTCCCTCACTAGCTTTAAGCACCAGGTGTCAGAGCAACTCACATATCACTGCACCTGTACATAGCCAATCTGTAAATAGCCCATCCAACTACCTCATCACCATATTGTTATTTATTTTGCTCCTTTGCCCCCCCAGTATCGCTACTTGCACACTCATCTTCTGCACATTTATCACTCCAGTGTTTAATTTGCCATACTGTAATAATTCGCCACTATGGCCTATTTATTGCCTCACCCCCTTTATCCTAACTCATTTGCACGCACTATATATATAGAATTTCTCTACTGTATTATTGACTGTATGTTTGTTTATTCCATGTGTAACTCTGTGTTGTTGTTTGTGTCGCACTACTTTGCTTTATCTTGGCCAGGTCGCAGTTGTAAATGAGAACTAGTTTTCAACCATCCTACCTGGTTAAATAAAGGTGAACAATTTTTTTTTTATAATATGTTGTAAAATGTTCAGCTTTCAAGTATATGTTTTCAAAATGCACCCTGCCTCCACCTCATTGCAAAGTAGTGTGTGACATGCTGACGAAGCCTGCCTTCCAGTATGCATTTGAATGGCAAATGGGAAGCGTGTTTCAATTACCAGTTTAGAAATAAAAATAGTAGCTCTTTAATCGTGGCCCAATTTTTTTTATTTTTTTTTCCTGTCAACAGGACTGGCCTTATAAAAGCACAGTCTGACAGATTTTCCACATGTGATCAGATAGAACGAATATACACACACACGGCAATTTAATTCCACTACATAGGCTAAAAATATTTATTCCGCAATGGGATTCCTTTTTCACGCCCACACTATTGGCCGGTACAAATTCGATTTCTCTGCACTGAACGTTTTTTACGGTTAACGGAAACTCTGGTGTGTGTGTCTGTGTGTGTGTGATAGCCTGTGTATAACACACTTACCAGTCGCTGGACTGCAGCGTAGGGCTCTCATTCTGCGCTATGTGGTATAAGGCACTCATAGCGTTCATATTGAACAGAGGAGGCTTTCTCTCCGCTGCACGCAAGACAAGAGTTACACACACATTAGTCACATACACAGACATGTGTTTACATACACGGTATGTTGCACATATAAACAACCGAAAACCACCCACACACATCTACCTACCTAGTTCTACACAGGTGATCCCCAGGGACCAGACGTCCACCTTCCCGTCATACTGGCCCTCGTCCATGGCCAAGATCACTTCTGGGGCCATCCTGGAGAGAGAGGGGGAGGGGGAAGAGCAAGGAGGAAGTGAAGAGGAGAGAGAGATAGACAGAGAGCTCAATTACAATCATTGAACATTTTGCCAACAGAGATGGTGCATAATGGCACAGGTCGAGCCTATAGGAAAGGCACGTCAGGGTCGAGCCTATAGAAAAGGCACGTCAGGGTCGAGCCTATAGAAAAGTCACGTCAGGGTCGAGCCTATAGGAAAGGCACGTCAGGGTCGAGCCTATAGGAAAGGCACGTCAGGGTCGAGCCTATAGGAAAGGCACGTCAGGGTCGAGCCTATAGGAAAGGCACGTCAGGGTCGAGCCTATAGGAAAGGCACGTCAGGGTCGAGCCTATAGGAAAGGCACGTCAGGGTCGAGCCTATAGGAAAGGCACGTCAGGGTCGAGCCTATAGGAAAGGCACGTCAGGGTCGAGCCTATAGGAAAGGCACGTCAGGGTCGAGCCTATAGGAAAGGCACGTCAGGTAGAGCCTATAGAAGGCATGTCAAGAAATAAAAACTGGTCATCACACGGTCAAAGCTTCACCCCCTGGTAGACCCCGCTGACTGTTGCCGACTGTCCCTCACCAATATGGAGTCCCCACAAAAGAGTTGGCTGGCGAGGCAATGGAGGCGGAGCCAAAGTCAGCGAGCTTGACCTGTCCTGGCTCCGTCAGGAGGATGTTACCAGCCTTGATGTCTCTGGAGAGGGATGGAGAGGGAGAGAGAACGAGATTTTCAAAACAGTACTTTGGACCACATGCTAATCTCGTTATGGACAAGTACCACTGGGTCGGTAGGTGTAATCTCATTATGGACAAGTACCACTGGGTCAGTAGGTGTAATCTCATTATGGACAAGTACCACTGGGTCAGTAGGTGTAATCTCGATATGGACAAGTACCACTGGGTCAGTAGGTGTAATCTCGATATGGACAAGTACCACTGGGTCAGTAGGTGTAATCTCATTATGGACAAGTACCACTGGGTCAGTAGGTGTAATCTCATTATGGACAAGTACCACTGGGTCAGTAGGTGTAATCTCGATATGGACAAGTACCACTGGGTCAGTAGGTGTAATCTCATTATGGACAAGTACCACTGGGTCAGTAGGTGTAATCTCGATATGGACAAGTACCACTGGGTCAGTAGGTGTAATCTCATTATGGACAAGTACCACTGGGTCAGTAGGTGTAATCTCATTATGGACAAGAACCACTGGGTCAGTAGGTGTAATTTTGTTCCTGAATACTCCTCTGTCTCACCTGTGAATCATGTTGTGGGAGTGAAGGTAGGCCAACCCCTGCAAAGCTCCGTGGGTAATGGCAGCGATCTCCATTTCCTGAAGGGGATTTTTATGAACTACAGGATGAGTGAGAGAGGATATTTTAGAAAACATTTGCTAAAAATTTGTAAAAAGACACATTGTGTCAAACAGAGTCTATATTGACCAAGATGTAGTACAACACAAAGAGGAAGGTTAATGTTTCTAGATTGTTTTACCTTCTAGAACATCAGAAGCAGAGCCCAGACAGTACTCCATCACCAGCTAAACACACAGAACACATCCAGGAAGAAAACAGGTCCATGGATATACACCTGAAGGTAAGGTTACTGAAACATCTCAGTGGGAGTTTTAACCTCAAAATGTGTGTGAGGGTGTGTTTTTCTGGGTTTCATAGGTAGTAGCCCTCCATACTCCACTGTGTGTGTGTGTGTGTCTTACCCATGCTGTGTGTTCTCGTAGGTAGCAGCCCTTGTACTCTATGCTGTTGGGATGTTGAATCCTCTGGAGAAACTTCACCTCTTTTATGATGTCCTGCCATTTCTGAGAGAGATATTGTTTTATTTTATTTTTTAAATACCTGTATTGGCCCAAAAGCTGAATCATTAAAAACAAAGAAAGAGTGAGAGAAAGAAGGAGGGAGAGCGTAAAAATATTTTAAATGAAGAACAAGCCATATAAAGAAAGACATGGTGAAACTACAAATGAGTTATTGGTTCAACCAACACACCTGGGGAAATGAGATGGGTGCAGAGTGACTACTCAGATCACTCTGAATGAACACAAAATATTCAGAGAATTCTGTAAGTCTCCATTAAGGGTATGTTCTCATACGTGACACACATCCGGAAGGGTGTTTGTCTGTGTCTATCTACTGGGGTGCTTTTCTTCCTACACAGATTAGGTGTAATCTGATTACAGCTAATCTGAAATTACGAGGAGAGCGAGGCGAAAGTGAAAGTGTATGAGAGCCGTGGGGTGACCTTGGAAATAATGTGTTCAGCTCACATATTTCTATCGGAGAGAGTGTGTGTGTGTGTGTGTGTGTGTGTGTGTCGTCTGAAATGTGTTTCTGTTGAAATAAACTTTCTAAAGGAAGACAGGGGGGGGATGTGTAGCAGTTGGTCTCACCTATCGGGGAGAGTGTGTGTGTGTGTGTGTGTGTGTGTGTGTGTGTGTGTGTGTGTGTGTGTGTGTAGCAGTCGGTCTCACCTATCGGGAGAGTGTGTGTGTGTGTGTGTGTGTGTGTGTGTGTAGCAGTTGGTCTCACCTATCGGGGAGAGTGTGAGTGTGTGTGTGTGTGTGTGTGTAGCAGTTGGTCTCACCTATCGGGGAGAGTGTGAGTGTGTGTGTGTAGCAGTTGGTCTCACCTATCGGGGAGAGTGTGTGTGTGTGTGTGTAGCAGTTGGTCTCACCTATCGGGGAGAGTGTGTGTGTGTGTGTGTGTGTAGCAGTTGGTCTCAGCTATCGGGGAGAGTGTGTGTGTGTGTGTGTAGCAGTCGGTCTCACCTCGTTGGACTGTTTCCCGTTGTAGGACATCTTCTTGATGGCCACCACCTCGGTAGTTCGCACATCCCGCGCCTTAAGACACAGAACACACAGGCCTTAGACACTGAACATACACAGGCAGAGAACACGAACACAGGCCTTATAACACAGACAGAGTAAACACACAGGCCTTAGTCACAGAGAGAACACAGGTGGAACAGTAGGACTATTACAGCACAGGAATCGGTGTGTGTGTGTGTGTGTGTGTGTGTGTGTGTGTGTGTGTGTGTTTGCATGTTTGAGTGTGTGTGTGTGATGTGCATGTTTGAGTGTGTACATACAAAGTAGACTGCTCCAAAGCTGCCATGACCTATCTCTCTGAGGTCAGAGAACAGTTTCTCAGGGTCTTCCTTGAAGAACAGCTCGGCTACATCCGGGTCCTTCAGACTGCCCGCCCGCACAGTGGAGGGCATGCTGGGTAATGTAGTTTGCCGTCTCCCGGCAGGGCGGGGGAAGGAGGAGGGGCCAGCAGACTATCTGGCCGTTGGAGCGCAGCTGTGTCTACGCCAGAGCAGCTGACAACTCATCTGCCAGTGGGGAGGAGCCAGAGGGGCCGGAGCATGGGCACCTGGAGGGTGGGGGAAGAAGAAGTAGGAAGAATATGAGACGGGAACAGCTTTGTTACTCCGCTGGAGAAACATCGGATCAAACATTGCCTCGCACTCAGATTAACCTCATACGCAGCCTATTGTGCACAGCTTGGGAGTGTCCATAGAATAGTTTTATTTACAAAGACATTTTGGTTTTTACTACCTTTTTCTTTGTGCATTTTTATTGTTCAGAAATGTGGTGGGTACTCTCTTGGTCATTAAATTGTTCTAAACTCACTACATTAAATTACACCTGGGAATTCTGGGACATTTATTGGACTTTTCCATCCAGCAGATCTTTAAACTACTGGCCTGGGCGAGCAGACGAACAAACATCATGTGGATTGATCATTGATTTAACATCATGTAGATCTTTAAACTACTGGCCAGGGCGAGCAGACGAACAAACATCATGTGGATTGATCATTGATTTAACATCGTGTAGATCTTTAAACTACTGGTCTGGTCGAGCAGACGCACAAACATCAAGTGGATTGATCATTGATTTAACATCGTGTAGATCTTTAAACTACTGGCCTGGTCGAGCAGACGAACAAACATCATGTGGATTGATCATTGATTTAACATCGTGTAGATCTTTAAACTACTGGCCTGGTCAAGCAGACGCACAAACATCAAGTGGATTGATCATTGATTTAACATCCAGGTTTAAACTTGGCTATTGCCTTAATGAGAGAGAGTTGTGGGGTCAGAGTGCAGTGAGGGATTCAGTGTGTGTGTGTGTGTGTGTGTGTGCGTCATTAAGTCACGTATTGATGAGTGGTGTGTGTTTCATTGACTGTATTGATAAGTGTGTGTGCACTGATTTCTTCTGGGACTGAAACATCAGCCTCTGATGTGGAAATCAACACAGCAGAGCTCTCAATAAAGCACACACCATTATGGGTAAGGGATATAGATATATATATATATGAAGAAAAAAGAGGGGCGAGAGAAAGAGAGGAGAGATTTTGTCTTTATTCTTTATGGAACTTCTGTGAGTGTTATTTGTTTATTATCTATTTCACTAGCTTTGGCAATGTAAACATGTTTCCCATGCCAATAAAGCTCTTAAATTGAATTCACACACAAACATCAAATTAATCAGGTATACAGTGTAGACAGTGTTAATGTTGTAAATGACTATTGTAGCTGGATAGATCAGATTCTAATGGAATATCTACATAGGCGTACAGAGACCCATTATCAGCAACCATCACTTCTGTGTTCCAATGACTTGTTGTGTTAGCTAATCCAAGTGTGTCATTTTAACAGGCTACTTGATCATTTTTAAAACCTTTTGCAATTATGTTAGCACAGCTGAAAACAGTTGTTCTGATTTAAAGAAGCAATAAAACTGTCCTTCTTTAGACTAGTTGAGTATCTGGAGCATCAGCATTTATGTGTTCGATTACAGGCTCAAAATGGCCAGAAACAAAAGAACTTACTTCTGAAACTCGTCAGTCTATTCTTGTTCTGAGAAATGAAGGCTCTTCCATGCAATAAATTGCCATGACACTGAAGATCTTGTACAACGCTATGTACTACTCCCTTCACAGAACAGTGCAAACTGGCTCTAACCAGAATAGAAAGAGTGGGAGGCCCCGGTGCACAACTGAGCAAGAGGACAAGTACATCAGTGTCTAGTTTGAGAAACAGACGCCTCACAAGTCCTCAACCGTTTCCAACTACAATAGTCATTTACAACATTAACAATGTCTACACTGTATTTCTGATCAATTTGATGTTTTTTTAAATGGACCAAAAAAAAAAAAAGTGATTTTCTTTCAAAAACAAGGACATTTCTAAAGCGACCCCAATCTTTTCAACAATGGTGTATGTAGGAATAGTGACTAGGAAACAGGATAGATAATAAACAGTAACAGCAGCATATGTGATGAGTCAAAATATTAGTGCAAAAAGAGTACATGCAGATTGTTAAATAGTTAACCAAATAACTTCCCAGATTAACTATTTAGCAGTCTTTTTGGGGTTAGAAGCCATTCAGGATTCTGTTGGTTCCACGCTTGTCGTGCGGTAGGAGAGAACCGTCTATGACTTGAGTGGCTGGAGTCTATGACAATTTTTAGGGCTATCCTCTCACACCGCCTGGTATAGAGGTCCTGGATGGCAGGGAATTCGGCCCCAGAGATGTACTGGGCCATACTCACTACAGGGGCTGTTACATTGACCGTATTACCGCCAGCTATGGGTCATGAAGGCAGTCAAATTACACATGACCACATAGTCACGGTAACTAGTCTTATTCAAGCTCTGATGCTGCTGATGGTCATCAGTAGCCTACCAAACTTGCTAACTGCCTGGTACTCCGCACTCTATTGTCCCTCTAATCACTCTGACGTCAATGCAAATGTAATTGAAAATCTTATCAAAAAAAAAAACACTTCATGAGAGCCCATGAGCTCATGTTGCGCAACATTTCTATAGGCTTTGCAATTGCGCGAGAAAATAAGAGTGACAGCCTTGATTAAAAAGAGGAGGATCCCATCAGCTTTCTATAGGTTTCTATGGTTAGGCCCATTATAACTTCCCTAATATTAAGCACATTGTTTAGATTTACAACAGGAGTATAGCCTACCTGGCTGGCATGAAAATGAACCATGGGAAAAGCGTCCTCCATTCACTATTTAAGAGCAGAGACGGTCATGTATTTTTCATGTAGTTTCCAGACAGGTGCATGATAATGGTCCATTGTAAAATCTAAATTTCACACACATTATTTAGTATATGGTAAATATGAAACAATATTTCTGCCATTACGTAAAAAAAATTAAAATAGGATCTATTTGAAGGAAGAAAAGTATATTTACACATTAGTGTTCGGCAGTTTGTTGTGGTATGAGGTGTTATGGATCACGATGAAGTCGTATCAAAACCGTCGGACAGATTGACGTTCAACGTCGAGACGGCCCATTCCCACCATCACTAAGGTCATGCGCACCACTTTCAATGACAGAGGCAATGCTTACAGTTCTAACCCCAGTTACTGCTAGTGGAATGAGCACTGTGCTCATCAATCCCTGCTGAAGGGGGTTGAAACGGAAAATGTTCAACATTAAGACAAGTTCACTGAAAGTAACTAATCAGGTCAATCTAAATGTATAATAACGCTTCTTGAATTGATCAAAAGAGGTTGGATCCAAGCAACAACAAAAATAATGATGCTGTACCTAATATATTAGTGCTTGTAAAACACTAAAAAGGTAGGTATATTATACTGTTTTAAATGCACATGTTGGAAATTCAAAAAGCTCATAGAAAACTGAGGCAACTATTTACTAAGTAGAACAATAGGTTTTATAGTGTGTACAGCATGAACCCAGAGAGTAAAAAGACAACTGACCAATCAACATACTATAATTCACACCACGTGAACAGAGAAAGTAGGCCTAGAGAGCAAACGCTGTCAACCAATCAACACAGCAGCTCTGGCCTGAATCAGTGCATAAAACACAGTCCATGGACACAGTCACAGTAGAGAGACAAACGTATGAGGATTTAGCCCTTCTCTCACTCACACACACGCTCCTCTGTCATTAGGATAAAGCCAGTGTTTAGCCTAACTCTCACTATGCTACCACATCACTAGTCAAATCAAAGTTTATTGGTCGTACACAGTTTAGCAACGTTAAATAGGGTGCAGTGAAATGCTTTTGTTTCTTTTTAATTTATCCCCAATTTCGTGGAATCCAAATTGGTAGTTATAATCTTGTCTCATCGTTGCAACTCCCCTACAGACTTTGGAGAGGCGAAGGTCGAGAGCCGCTCATCCTCCGAAACACAACCCAACCAAGCCGCACTGCTTCTTGACACACTGCCCACTTAACCCAGAAGCCAGACGCACCAATGTGTCGTAGGAAACACCGGTACAACTGGTCGACCGTGTCAGTGAACATGTGCCCAGCCCGCCACAGGAGTTGCTAGAGCGCGATGGGACATCCCGGGACGGCCTTACCCTCCCCTAACCCGGACAACGCTGGGCCAATTGTGCGTCGCGTCATGGGTCTCCCGGTCGTGGCCGGCTGCGACACAGCCCAGTATGAAACCAGGATATGTAGTAACGCAGCTTGCACTGCATTCCTTAGACCGCTGCGCCACTCGGGAGGCCTCTGAAATGCGTATGTTACTAGCTCCAAACAATCCAGTCAAATGTCAAATAGTACGCAAATGATCAAAATGTTTAAATAAAAACAAAAGAAATTGTGAAATGGCTGAACGAATTTGGTAAGGGATTTGTATTTTCAGCTCAGATTTACTCACAAGGCAATGGCATACAACGCAGCCTTGGCATAGCCTATAGGCCTGGTGTTTCCATTTTTACAAATAGAATCTTTTATGTATTCATTCAAATCAAACTTTATTTGCAACATTCGCCAAATACAACAAGTGTAGACTTGACAGTGAAATGCTTACTTACAAGCCCTTAACCAACAGTGAAATGCTTACTTACAAGCCCTTAACCAACAGTGCAGTTCAAGAAGAAGAAAATATTTACCAAGTAGACTAAAATAAAAAGTAATAATAAAAAGTATCACAATAAGAATAACGAGGCTATATACTCGGAACCGAGTCAGTGTGCAGGGGGACAGGCTAGTTGAGATAATCTGTACATGTAGGTGGGGTTCACAGTGCGGACAGAACCGAGGTCCCAGTACCAAACGGTTCGCTACATGTACCATTACAGCCGTATCAATGATTCACTTAAATGAACAGGGTGGAAAAACATCACCAAATTCACATTACACACTGATACTGTATTCTGGTTGTTGTGGTGGGATTGGCATGGGGCCGTGGTTGGCTTTTTACCATTCCTCTGGATTCCTCACATCTAACTCACTGTCAGAATAAAGTTTGGTCGAATTGTATTTATTATTTAACTCGGCAGAGTCAGTTAAGAAAAAAAAAATCATCTTATTTACAATGACACCCTGGCCAAACCCTAACCCAGACGACGCTGGGACAATTGTGCATCACGGCCGGTTGTGAAACAGCCTGGAAACGAACCAGGGTCTGGTAGTGACGCCTCTAGCACTGAGATGCAGTGCCTTAGACCGCAGCACCACTCGTGAGCCAAAATCAGTTGTTAGGTACTATATTTATTGAATATTATATGAACACAAATAATTTAAAAATGGCCAATTTGGATGCAATCAATGAGCATTATTTCTCAGAGATCAAATTATTTAGGTCAACAAAATACATTTTGAAGGAATGCTAATCTTATCCATTGCTAACCACAAACAATTTCAGAACAATCTGAGTTGGTGGTTGTTGAAAATGTACCCAGGGTCACTGTATGTGTCCTGGGGTGGACTGGCTGGCTGAGAGGGGTTTTTCTAGATAGCTGAGAGGGTGTTTCTGAGCATGCCAGTGTTTTACTGGGACAGGGGCTGCTGCTACGGTGGGTTATGTCAGGTGGCGGCTGGTAGAGAGCGGGTGGGGGGGAGGTCAGGATAAGAACACTGATTCTGTGGACTGTACTGTGTGGCGGGCCGAGAGAACAGGATTTACATTACTCCCTCTCTGATCGCTTTTTCCTGGGAGATGCAGAAATCCTAAATACTACAGTACTGTTGAACTACCTGGGTAGGTAGTGTCTCAGTTGAGCTAACTTGGGGCAGCAGGGTAGCCTAGTGGTGAGAGCGTTGGACAAGTAACCGGAAAGTTGCAAGTTCAAATCCCAGAGCTGACAAGGTACAAATATGTCGTTCTGCCTCTGAACAGGCAGTTAACCCACTGTTCCTAGGCCATCATTGAAAATAAGAATGTGTTCTTAACTGACTTGCCTAGTTAAATAAAGTTTAAAAAAAATATAAAAAAATAAACAGTTTTGGCAAGTCGTTTAGGACATCTACTTCGTGCATGACACAAGTCATTTTTCCAATAATTGTTTACAGACAGGTTAGTTAACTTTTATTCACTATATCACAATTCCAGTAGGTCAGAAGTTACATACACTAAGTTGACTGTACCTTTAAACCAATTGGAAAATTCCAGAAAATGACATCATGGCTTTAGAAGCTTCTGATAGGCTAATTGACATTGTTTGAGTCAATTGGAGGTGTACATGTGGATGCATTTCAAGGCCTAATTCAAACGCAGTGCTTCTTTGCTTGACATCATGGGAAAATCAAAAGAAATCAGCCAAAAAAAATTGTAGACCTCCGCAAGTCTGGTTCATCCTTGGGAGCAATTTCCAAACACCTGAAGGTACCACATTCATCTGTACAAACAATAGTATGCAAGTATAAACACCATGGGACAACGCAGCCATCATACTGCTCAGGAAGGAGACGCGTTCTGTCTCCTAGAGATGAACATACTTTGGTGCGAAAAGTGAAAATCAATCCCAGAACAGCAGCAAAGGACCTTGTGAAGATACTGGAGGAAACAGGTACAAAAGTATCTATATCCACAGTAAAACAAGTCCTATATCGACATAACCTGAAGGTCCGCTCAGCAAGGACGAAGCCACTGCTCCAAAACTGCCATAAAAAAAGCCAGACTATGGTTTGCAACTGCACATGGGGACACATAGTGCTTTTTGGAGAAATATTATCTGGCCTGATGAAACACAAATAGAACTGTTTGGCCACAATGACCATTGTTATATTTGGAGGAAAAAGGGGGAGGGCTTGCAAGCCAAAGGACACCATCCTAACCGTGAAGCACGAGGGTGGCAGCATCATGTTGTGGGGGTGCTTTGCTGCAGGAGGGACTGGTGCACTTCACAAAATAGATGGCATCATGAGAAAAATTATGTGGATAAATTGAAGCAACATCTCAAGACAGCAGTCAGGAAGTTAAAGCTTGGTCGCAAATGGGTCTTCCAAATGGACAATGACCCCAAGCATACTTCCAAAGTTGTTGCAAAATTGCTTAAGGACAACAAAGTCAAGGTATTGGAATGGCCATCACAAATCCCTGACCTCAATCCCATAGAGAATTTGTGTGCAGAACTGAAAAAGAGTGTACGAGCAAGGAGGCTTACAAATGAGACTCAGTTACACCAGCTCTGTTAGGAGGAATGGGCCAAAATTCACCCAACTTATTGTGGGAAGCTTGTGGAAGGCTACCCAAAACGTTTGACCCAAGTTAAACAATTTAAAGGCAATGCTACAAAATACTAATTGAGTGTATGTAAACTTCTGACCCACTGGGAATGTGATGAAAGAAATAAGATCTGAAATAAATCACTCTACTATTATTCTAACATTTCACATTCTTAAAATAAAAGTGGTGATCCTAACTGACCTAAGACAGGGTCTTTTTACTAGGATTAAATGTCAGGAATTGTGAAAAACTGAGTTTAAATGTATTTGGCTAAGGTGTATGTAAACTTCAGTCTACAACTGTTGTTAAACTATGACGCTACCTACAGATGTAGCTACCGACCCATGTAGCTAAACTATGACGCTACTTACCCTTGTAGCTAAACTCCATCAAGAGCATCCTGACTGGTTGCATCACCGCCTGGTATGGCAACTGCTTGGCCTCTGACCGCAAGGCACTACAGAGGGTAGTGCATACGGCCCAGTAAATCACTGGAGCCAAGCTTTCTGCAATCCAGGACCTCTATACCAGGCGATGTCAGAGGAAAGCTCTAAAAACTGTCAAAGACTCCAGCCACCTTAGTCGTAGACTGTTCTCTCTGCTACCGCACGGCAAGCAGTACTGGAGCGCCAAGTCTAGGTCCAAAAGGCTTCTCAACAGCTTCTACACCCAAGCCTGAACAGCTAATCAAATGGCTACCCAGACTATGTGTATTGCCCCCCTCCCTCCCCCTTTTACATTGCTGCTACTCTCTGTTTATTATCTATGAATAGTTACTTTAATAACTCTACCTACATGTCCATACTACCTCAATTACCTCGACTAACCGGTGCCCCTGCATCGTTGGTATTGTTAAAACTGCATTGTTGGTTAAGGGCTTGTACGTAAGCATTTCACTGTTGTATTCGGCGCATGTGACAAATACCGTTTTATTTAAACTCTCACTGGTCGAGTGATGGACGAAACTTCAAATCATTGAGTGCAGATGTGAGGACAGTCTGTGGATAGCTACCTTATATCACTGGTTGTGATATAGCCTACTGTACATTCAAACTCATAGAAAGCCAAGTGTTTGAAAGCAATGTTGTTAAATCAATGCAAAAGGTGTGCATTGTTAACAGGAGGAAAAAAGTGTTCTTGCTTTGTCATTCCCAACACCTCCAACCTTAATGTGTTGGAAGGGTGTGATGGGGAGTTGCTGCCAACTTACATTTAGGATGTCATTGTCTAACAAATGCCATTGTCTAACAAAATAAATCGTTATTTAGAGCTGTTTTTCCATTAAATACAGTTCGTCACCATCTGGAGTGTGCAATGCTGGCGAACAGGCATAGATAGTCAAGGCCGAGAAAGAATGTAACGCAATGTCAACACAGAAATTAGGAATGTGACTCGCGTCACTGCCCACAAACAAGCCAGCAACCGCCAGGAATGAATGCAGGCGTACCAAGAAAGACAATACCCGAAACGACAATAGATTTGTCAAGTTGCTTGTTTGCTGACTGTAAACATTAAACCTAGCAACACTTGGGACATAACTAGTGCTATATTCAGTTCACAGTTTAGACTGGAGTGGTTGACATTTGGTCGTGAAGCTACTGCTGTGTTTCTGATCGCCTCAGCCATGATTTACAGTGAGGAAAAAAACACACCAGGGAGTGTCACATCAAAACTACCTGTCTACATTCGGAGAGGATTCGCTAGTTAGCTATCTGGCTAGTAAAACAGCAGACGTTAGCTGTTACAAAGCCAGCATTTATCGCTGGACGAACGTTAACTAGCTAGCCATGTCCTTCCCAGCATTTGACAATCTGTCAGTTCGCTGCCATTGAATTGTTTACAAGTTTAAAAAGGAGACCTTCGCTTCATAAGCTTATCAACGGTTAGCCATGTAGCTAGTTAGCCATGTAGCTAGTTATCATTCCCCAATTCACAAACGTTAGAGCAAAACATTCCTCTCTGACTAAAGTTAGCTCGTTGGATGTCATCGAGCTAACATTAACCATCCACGTCGTAAACTAACTACAGTATTTAATGATGTTGTCTAACCAGCTGATCAAGTTGGCTAACTAAGAAGCCTAGCTAGACGGCAAGTTATCCAGATAAACACATTTCTCACCAGCAGAAGTTGGCTTGAATGCACAGCGGACACTTACCTGTCAGAGGCCAGGTTCAGGTAGAATAACAGGAAGCAAATGTCCAACAAGGCAAGGAAGGGCGCAACAAACTGACTCGAGTCTGGAAGTGGAGCACAGATTGGAGTTTTGTTAGCTAGCCTTTTCCAGGTTTGTACGATGCCGACTCGTTGTGTTTGGTCAACCCGAAAAACAAGTGTATTGTGTGTACAGTAAGGCCAGTCGAGGCCCTGAAAATAACTACCAATAGCTGGGTTAATAAACCAGTCAGCCAACGAAGTTCTCCACTCCTCCCAATCAGTTTCCAAAGATGGCGGCGGCGAGAATTCACCTCCTCCTTACTAACGTGACAATCATAGGGGAAAATATCTACAAACATCGATAACTGTTAAAACTGAAAAGCACCTAGTTCTGACTAAAACGATTAGTGTGCCGCACTTGGGTGGCCTTGTCGCTGTTTACCCCCGGGTGGGTGCTGAAGTTACTGTCCCCTCCTCTCCGTGCTAGCTATCCTCCTGCGAAACATCCAGCCAAGATCCGCAATCTGAATCCTCCCTGAATCCTCCCTGATGCCAAGTTGGCGGGGCGTGACAACACAAGAGGGAATTCGTAGTTGGTTATGAGTAAAGCACACAAGTTGGTGGTGGTTGACAGTCAGGGTAGATTCACAATCATGTTCCGAATACCTATCAAATAATATTATTATTCATTTTATATTCTCAAATGTTCAAGTCTTGTTCAACATTCAAAGTAAACACACACACACAATCCTCTTCATTGCCTGGAAACCCGGTGTAGAATTGCATTGAATTCTACGTCAGAAAATTGCTTTTGAATCAGGAACATTTCCTCTCATGACCTCAACGAGCCAGAATGTTGAATAAAATTACATTTTAAAGTACTTTACCGGTTGTCTGTCAGGTCCTTTTTGGTGATAGGAATGTGAGACAATATATCTACAGGAAAGTATAATTACATAAGCTGTTCAAAGTGCTGATAGTACTTTCATTTTGCCTTCATCTGGTGTATAAAAACACATGCACCAGACACACGCATACTTGCCGAGCTCGTGCACGTGTTTACATGGTTCTGCACATGCTTCAGGTCATAGAAATCTGAGTGTATCACCAGAGCTTTGAAAAGTTGATGTAATTAAACTTTCCTGTAGATATATTGTCTCACATTCCTACCGCCAAAAAGTACCAAGCCCATGGACAACCAGTACGTTAAAATAACATTTTATTTAGCATTCTGTCTCGAAGAGGTCATGAGAGGAATCTTTCCTAACTTCAAACGCTCCTTTCTGCCTGAGATAGAATTCAACTCAATTCAATGTTTGGTTTCCTGGCAATTCTGTTCATAGCTATATGCTTTATTGCATGTGTGTGTGTGTGTCCTGAGTCTTGCTGAGCTCCTTAGCCGATTATGATCTAAGTCTTTGCCACAAATAGCCCAAATAACCTCCACACACCCAGAGTCCTGACTGAGCTTCAGCATTCACTAAAAATCTGGATGACGCATGCACTGCTGCAATTATAATGTATAAACACGTACAGTGGCCAATAGTGACTGAAACCTTTTTTATTTTGAATAGTCAGTTTGCCACTCATAAGGTAGAGTCAGTCTCTCTCTCTCATACACACACACACACACACACACACACACACACAAGGTGCTGTCTGGTTCAGGTCTGGTCACCTGTATATGTGTATCCCTGACTTCCAGATATCTCATATACCATGACCACCAATACTTCATATACAGGTTGGTCAATAGCATGTGTCCTTCAAATGTGAACCCCCAGAAGTGTCAAACTGTAATTTAAAGTGATGAATCATGTATGTAATCCAAGCTAAAGTGAAATTTTTACTTGAAATAAAACATCAGTGAGAGAGACAGACAGACAGATAGGTTGAGTCCCAAAGGGCACCGTATTCCCACATATGTACAATACTTGTAATATACTTTGCTCTGGTCTAAAGTAGTGCACTCCATAGGGAATAGAGTGCCATTTGGGTCAAGGCCATTCATACTGAGTGGGTTCAGGTGCTGAGTATATATTTATGTATATATATATATATATATACACCCTTTGACTTTTTCCACATTTTGTTACGTTACAGCCTTATTCTCAAATGGATTAAATAAATAAAAATGTCCTCATCCATCTACACACAATACCCCATAATGACAAACTGAAAAAAGGTTTTTAGAAATGTTTGCAAATTTATTAAACATAAAAAATAGGAATACCTTATTTACATAACTATTCAGACCCTTTGCTATGAGACTCAACATTTTGCTCAGGTGCATCCTGTTTCCATATATATCCTTGATTGAAGGTCCCCAAGAACACAGTGGGCTCCATCATTGAAGGTCCCCAAGAACACAGTGGACTCCATCATTCTTAAATGGAAAAAGTTTGGAACCACCAAGACTCTTTCTAGAGCTGGTCACCCAGCTTAACTGAGCAATCGGGGAGAAGGACCTTGGTCAGGGAGGTAACCAAGAACCTGATGGTCACTCTGACAGAGCTCCAGAGTTCCCCTGTGGAGATGGGAGAACCTTCCAGAAGGACAACCATCTCTGCAGCACTCCACCAGTCAGGTCTTCGTGGTAGTGTGGCCAGACGGAAGCAACTCCTCTGTAAAAGTTACATGACAGACCGCTTGGAGTTTTGCCAAAAGGCACCTAAATATTCTCAGTCCATGAGAAACAAGATTCTCTGGTCTGATGAAACCAAGATTGAACTCTTTGGCCTGAATGCCAAGTCTGGAGGAAATCTAGCACCATCCCTACAGTGAAGCATGGTGGTGGCAGCATTATGCTGTGGGGATGTGTTTCAGCTGCAGGAATTGGAAGTCTAGTCAGCATAGAGGAAAAGATGAATGGGCAAAGTACATAAGGACCTTCCAACAGGACAGCGACTCTAAGTACACAGCCAAGAGAACACATGAGTGGCTCCAGGACGAGTCTCTGAATGTTCTTCAGAGGCCCACCCAGAGCCCGGAATTGAACACAATCGAACATCTCTGGAGAGACCTGAACATAGCTGTACCGCGATGCTCCCCATCCAACCTGACCGAGCTTGAGAGGATCTGCAGAGAGCAATGGGAGAAACACCCCAAATACAGGTGTGCCAAGCTTGTAGCGTTATACCCAAGAAGACTCTAGGCTGTAATCACTGTCAAAGGTGCTTTAACATAGTACTGAATAAAGGGTCTGAATACTTACAGAAGCCAAATATATTTAACTTAAGTTTTTCACAATTCCTGACATTTAATCCTAGTAAAAATTCCCTGTCTTAGGTCAGTTAGGATTACCACTTTATTTGAAGAATGTGAAATGTCAGAATAATAGTAGAGAGAATGATTTATATCAGCTTTTATTTCTTTCATCACATTCCCAGTGGGTCAGAAGATTACATACACTCAATTAGAATTTGGTAGCATTGCCTTTAAATTGTTTAACTTGGGTCAAACGTTTTGGGTAGCCTTCCACAAGCTTCCCACAATAAGTTGGGTGAATTTTGGCCCATTCCTCCTGACTGAGCTGGTGTAACTGAGTCAGGTTTGTCGGCCTCTTTGCTTTAACTCAAGACTGATGTCTTGAGATGTTGTTTCAATATATCCACATAATTTTCCTTCCTCATGAAGCCATCTATTTTGTGAGGTGCACCAGTACCTCCTGCAGCAAAGCACCACCACAACATGATGCTGCCACCCCCATTCTTCATGGTTGGGATGGTGTTCTTCGGCTTACAAGCATTCCCCCTTTTCCTCCAAACATAACGATGGTCATTATGGCCAAACAGTTCTATTTTTGTTTCATCAGACCAGAGGACATTTCTCCAAAAAGTACGATCTTTATGCCCATGTGCAGTTGTAAACCGTAGTCTGGATTTTTTATGGCGGTTTTGGAGCAGTGGCTTCTTCCTTGCTGAGCATTTTCACAAGGTCCTTTGCTGTTGTTCTGGGATTGATTTGCACTTTTCACACCAAAGTAAGTTCATCTCTAGTAGACAGAATTGGTCTCCTTCCTGAGCGGTATGACGGCTGCGTGGTCCCATGGTGTTTATACTTGCTTACTATTGTTTGTACAGATGAATTGTGGTACCTTCAGGCATTTGGAAATTACTCCCAAGAATGAACCAGACTTGTGGAGTTCTTCAATTTTGTCAAGCAAAGAGCCACTGAGTTTGAAGGTAGGCCTTGAAATACATCCACAGGTACACCTCCAATTGACTCAAATTACGTCAATTAGCCTATCAGAAGCTTCTAAAGCCATGACATAATTTTCTGGAATTTTCCAAGTGGTTTAAAGGCACAGTTAACTTAGTTTATGTAACCTTCTGATCGACTGGATTTGTGATACAGTGAATTATAAGTGAACTAATCTGTCTGTAACCAATTGTTGGAAAAATTACTTGTGTCATGCAAAAAGTCGATGTCTTAACCGACTTGCCAAAACTATAGTTTGTTAAACAAGAAATTTGTGGAGTGGTTGAAAAACAAGTTTTAATGACTCCAACCTAAGTGTATGTAAACTTCCGATTTCAACTGTATGTAAATGTGATATTTCAGTTGTTTTTTTGCAAACACTCATCTAACAGGACTGGGTATAGATAGAAGGCTACATGTACAATCATTATAATACTGTAGCATAAGGAGGACATCACCTAGCCACCTTTTCCAGAGATTTGGTCCTAATCACTAAGATGTTGGACTTTCCAACACATTGATAAGGTTTGAGATGCTATTGGGACTACTTCCTGAATTTGCTGCAGTATCACGACATAGGCATAGCATATCACATCATAAGGAAAATGAGACAACTACATATGTATATGGCTCTGAAGGGAAATAAGATTTGTGACAAAGATGGTTTGCTGATAAGAGGCAGTGAAATGTGTGTGGTAGTGAAAGGGTTAAGGATGGGCATTCCACAACAGGCTTCGGGCCAGGCAGCCAATCAGCTTGCAGGAAAGGTCTTCTAGAGCCCTGATTGGCTGCTGGGCGGCCATTGTCCTGACGATGGGAATCAGGTCCTGTCTATGTGGTCTGTATCCAGGCGCTGGGGAAGTATGCTGCTGGAGCAGTGACAGACAGAAACACTGCACAACACTCTCTCTCTCTGTCTGTGAGTCTCTCTATAGCTCTCTCTCTCTCTGTCTGTGAGTCTCTCTATAGCTCTCTCTCTATCTCTGTCTGTGAGTCTCTCTATAGCTCTCTCTCTCTCTCTCTCTGTGAGTCTCTCTACAGCTCTCACTCTCTGTCTGTGAGTCTCTCTATAGCTCTCTCTCTCTGTCTGTGAGTCTCTATAGCTCTCTCTCTCTGTCTGTGAGTCTCTATAGCTCTCTCTCTCTGTGAGTCTCTCTATAGCTCTCTCTCTCACAATCTCTCTCTCTGTCTGTGAGTCTCTCTATATCTCTTTGTCTGTGAGTCTCTCTATAGCTCTCTCTCTCTCTGTGTCTCTCTCTCTCTCTGTCTGTGAGTCTCTCTATATCTCTCTCCGTCTGTGAGTCTCTCTATAGCTCTCTCTGTCTGTGAGTCTCTCTATAGCTCTCTCTCTCTCTGTCTGTGAGTCTCTCTATAGCTCTCTCTCTCTCTGTCTGTGAGTCTCTCTATAGCTCTCTCTCTCTCTGTCTGTGTCTCTCTCTCTCTCTGTGAGTCTCTCTATATCTCTCTACGTCTGTGAGTCTCTCTATAGCTCTCTCTCTCTCTGTCTGTGAGTCTCTCTATAGCTCTTTCTCTCTGTCTGTGTCTCTCTCACTGTCTGTCTGTGTCTCTCTCTCACACACTCACACACACAAAAACAGTTTAGTTGGTCAGTTAGTGTCCACAAACCTCCAGGGTCCATAATCACAAACAGGACCATGGGCTGTGTTGGCAAACAGGGAGAGTTGCCCTGGTCTGCCCCTGTCTCTGTGTGCATCCTCAAATGGCACCCCATTCCCAAATGGTTCTGGTCAAAAGTAGTGCACTATATAGGGAATAAGATGGCATATGGGATGCAACCCCGGTCTCCTTCAGCATTTCCTGCCCTCCAACTCTGGGCTTCTCCCTCCCTGAGAAGAGTGCGTATGACGGTTCTCCCTCCTGCTCTCGAATGCTCTACTCTCTCTCTCTCTCTCTCTGTGTTTCGTTGCTGTTGCTTCCAAGCACAAATGTAATTACACTAGTGGCCACAGGAGGGTGCTCATTGCTCAAAGCTAAGGCCTACACGAACAAATCCTTTTTCCCCCCAACTTCAAATCTAAGACTTATAAATTATTCTCTTGTTTTTTCAACCCTGTACCCATTACTTTAGTATGACGATTTCAGAGTTGAGTATGTTATTCTGCTTTGTGCCACATCTCCAATTAGGTAAGAATGTGCGGCAGCATGTGACTCACAGGAGGTTGGTGGCACCTCAGCTGGGGAGGATGGGCTCGTGGTAAGGCCTGGAGATGAATCGGTGGAATATTATCAAACACATGCTTTCTGTGTATTTGATGCCATTCCATTCACTCCATTCCAACCATTATTATGAGCCGTCCTCCCCTCAGCAGCCTCCTGTGCATTACTGTATCATAGCTTTGCTATCATACTGCTGCACCCCCCCCAAAGGGCTTTATTACAGACAGAAATACTCCGCAGTTTCATCAGCTGTCCGGGTGGCTTGTCTTCGACGATTCCACAGGTGAAGAAGCTGGATGTGGATGCTGGCGTAGTTACGTGGTATGCTGTTGTGAGGCCGGTTGTACGTACTGCCAAATTCTCTAAAACGATGTCAGAGGCAGCTTATTGTAGAGAAATTAACATTGAATTCTCTGGCAAGAGCTCTGGTGAACATTCCTGCAGTCAGCGTGCAAATTGTACACTTCCTTAAAACATCTGTGGTATTGTGTTGTGTGACTTTTTATTGTCCCCAGCACAAGGTGCACCTGTGTAATGACCATGCTGTTTAATCAGCTTCTCGAAAGGAGAAATGCTCACTAACATGGATGTACACTAATTTGTGCACAAAATTGGAGAGAAATAAATTGTGTGTCTGGGATCTTTTATTTCAGCTCTCATGAAACCAACACTTTACGTGTTGCATTTATATTTTTGTTCAGTATATATTAAACATGCTTTCCGCATACATAGCCTGGTTTGACCAGAATATCACCTCCAGGCAGCAAGAGTGCACAGCTCTCAACTGGTTTTGTCATGGAGCAACTAACAGAATGACATCATTAGCCAGTAGTGTAGGAAAGACATTTAAATTTATGATATCTACCAGTAACATGCCAATTAAGTCAACCATGGTTATGCAAACCAGATATTGAAAAATGTTGGTCCGAAGTGTTGGTTAGTAAGCTATTTGTGATGCGCAATTATCATCATGGACTGTTTGCATTAGGGGCGTAGGCATGGGGCCCAACCAATCAGATTGTTGTGGACTTGGAATAGACAAAAATTTGAAGTTCTATTAATTTTTTTTTTTTAAGTCTGATTTTGAGTGAAAATTCAACAACAAAACATGAACAGAATTTTGTACACTTTTCTTTGGTGGGTGGGCTGTTTGGGAACTTTTTTTGGCAAATTTGATTGTTGTTGTAGAGTACACAAAATTGTGTGACTCAATAGGTAAAAATTCTTCAAAGATCCAGAAAAAAAGGACCTTGTGCATTTCAGATAAAATAACAACCCAATGTTTATATCCCGGGACAAATTAGCTAGCTAGCAAACAAGCTAGCTAAATTCCCATGAATGTTTCATGCATTTCGACCTGTCCCCAAATTAATATAGTTGGTATAAGAGTTCATTTTGATATTTCAACCTGCATGTCCTGATCAAGTCTGGTGTGGATGGACAAAAATCACAATGTGTGCGAGCCAGGTGCAGTCAGCATGTTGGCTGCAGGTGGGCCAGCAGTAGCCCCCGCTCACCAGAGACTGCCCTGCGCAAAACATATCAGCACAGATTAAACTTCACTCAACTTTCTAGAGCAGTGGTCACCAACCATCCAAGGCATTCCTAGTCGATTGCCAAACATTTCTGTAAAAAAACGCAACAATAAAACCTTGTGTTCCTTGTTTTTCTTTTGCGGTAGGTGCCCCCGATTCAGCTGTAGGCGAACCCCCAGTCACATGTAATGTGTCTGAAAGTCCAACCTATGCCTTCCGGGTGGGCCCGGAGAGCAAATCAAGCGCACTATAGGCCCACTGCTGGCCAACTGGATGGCTCACATTACTGTGTCTGCAGTAGCAGCAGGCATAAAAGAAAACTACAGCAAAGTTGATACTGTGAGATTTCAAAATGTTTAAAACCATGACAAGAGAGATTGTCAATGAATATAGCAAAGAGCTGCTGTTTTTATGACTTGCTCAGCCCTGTCAGCACTTTTAGCCATAAAATGCCTGTTCTTCCTATTTCCACTCAGCGCTACAACCAGCACTGCAGCTGTACTGAATGAGTAGGAAAGTGTATCTATAGACTCGATTAGCAGCTTGGGTCTTTTTAATATCAAGGAATATTTCACTCTCTCTATTCGTAGGAGTAACAAGGTGAATTTGTGCATGTGGCATTAATAATGTGGTGCGACTCGAGTTTCGCCATCAACTGGAAGACGGTGTCCCTTTTTGGTCAGTGTCAGTGGAGGAAAGGGAGAGCGGAGGGATGTTGAGAGATGGACCCTCAGTCTGCTGCTCTCTCCCTCCGCTGAGACTGACCATCAGATGCAGGCACCATCAGCCCAGTAAAATAAAAAGCAAATGAGTTAAATGTATGCTCGCAACGGCTGTGCTTGACAAGTAACACAACGATGGATCTATCACCGATATGTTCATATAGCCTACCGCAAACTTAAATATATATATTTTTAAATGGGTCAAGCAAATTTGCGGTGATAATGTATTGGGCCTATAGCCTACTGCACAAACCTCATTGCTACAATACTGTTTTTAATTGGTTAATGTTGCATAGGCGTTAAACAAATGGACTCAAAAAGAGATCTTGACTCAGATAACGTTGGTGACCACGGTTCTAGAGTTCTCTGTTAACACTATCAACGTTTCCCTTTAATGTGGCAATTGTGATCGAATCAACACAATATGAGCCACTTTCGTTGCAACATAACGAAACAAAAACTATGCAAGAGATTTTGTTGGAGGCAGAACGCATCAAACTAGGATTCTATTGCATTGACACGCATGACTCAGCCAGTACTCTACAGACCTGTGCAGCATAAACAATCAGAGCTGCAGGAGGTCTATATGCAAATACACCATTGCCATATATGGATCTGTGCCATTCACTTTGAACTGGACTGTGTTTACAGCATGTGCGGTTGTGAGTAGATGCGCTTGTATTGAGATCAAAGCGAGAGCTGCATGTATCCACATTTTGTTAATATTTTTTACCTTTATTTTACTAGGCAAGTCAGTTGAGAACAAATGACAGCCTAGGAACAGTGGGTTAACTGCCTTGTTCAGGCAATTATAGTCAATGAACTAATCACTGATCATAATCTTGATGTGATTGGCCTGACTGAAACATGGCTTAAGCCTGATTAATTTACTGTGTTAAATGAGGCCTCACCTCCTGGCTACACTAGTGACCATATCCCCCGTGCATCCCGCAAAGGCAGAGGTGTTGCTAAAATTTACAATAGCAAATTTGAATTTACCAAAAAAAAAGACGTTTTCGTCTTTTGAGCTTCTAGTCATGAAATCTATGCAGCCTACTCAATCACTTTTTATAGCTACTGTTTACAGGCCTCCTGGGCCATATACAGCGTTCCTCATTGAGTTCCCTGAATTCCTCTCGAACCTTGTAGTCATAGCAGATAATATTCTAATCTTTGGTGACTTTAATATTCACATGGAAAAGTCCACAGACCCACTCCAAAAGGCTTTCGGAGCCATCATGGACTCAGTGGGTTTTGTCCAACATGTCTCTGGACCTACTCACTGTCACAGTCATACTCTGGACCTAGTTTTGTCCCATGGAATAAATGTTGTGGATCTTCATGTTTTTTTTATCGAACCACCATTTTATTACGTTTGCAATTGCAACAAATAATCTGCTCAGACCCCAATCAAGGAACATCAAAAGTTGTGCTATAAATTCACAGACAACACAAAGATTCCTAGATGTCCTTCCAGACTCCCTCTGTCTACCCAAGGACGTCAGAGGAAAATAATCAGTTAACCACCCAACTGAGGAACTCAATTTAACATTTGGCAATACCCTATATGCAGTTGCATCCCTAAAAACATTTCTCATAAGAAACTAGCTCCCTGGTATACAGAAAATACCCGAGCTCTGAAGCAAGCTTCCAGAAATGGCGCCACACCAAACTGGAAGTCTTCCGACTAGCTTGGAAAGACAGTACCGAAGAGCACTTACTGCTGCTCGATCATCCTATTTTTCCAACTTAATTGAGGAAAATAAGAACAATCCAACATTCCTTTTTGATACTGTCGCAAAGCTAACTAAAAAGCAGCATTCCCCAAGAGAGGATGGCTTTCACTTCAGCAGTAATAAATTCATGAACTTCTTTGAGGAAAAGATCATGATTATTAGAAAGCAAATTACGGACTCCTCTTTAAATCTGCGTATTCCTTCAAAGCTCAGTTGGCCTGAGTCTGTACAACTCTGCCAGGACCTAGGATCAAGAGAGATGCTCAAGTGTTTTAGTACTATATCTCTTCACACAATGATGAAAATAATCATGGCCTCTAAACCTTCAAGCTGCATACTGGACCCTAAACTACTGAAAGAGCTTGGCCCTCCTATGTTGAACATAATAAATGGCTCTCTATCCACTGGATGTGTACCAAACTCACTAAAAGTGAAAAAAAGCCTGTCTTGAAAAAGCCAAACCTTGACCCAGAAAATATATTTTTTAACTTTTTTTTTATTTTTATAAAATCGGCCTATATCGAATCTTCCATTCCTCTCAAAATTTTTAGAAAGGTTGTTGCGCAGCAACTCACTGCCTTCCTGAAGACAAACAATGTATACAAAATGCTTCAGTCTGGTTTTAGACCCAATCCTAGCACTGAGACTGCACTTGTGAAGGTGGTAAATGACCTTTTAATGGCATCAGACCAAGGCTCTGCATCTGTCCTTGTGCTCCTAGACCTTAGTGCTGCTTTTGATACCATCGATCACCACATTCTTTTGGAGAGATTGGAAACCCAAATTGGTCTACATGGACAAGTTCTGGCCTGGTTTAGATCTTATCTGTCGGAAAGATATCAGTTTGTCTCTGTGAATGGTTCGTCCTCTGACAAATCAACTGTAGATGTCGGTGTTCCTCAAGGTTCCATTTTAGAACCACTATTGTTTTCAGTATATATTTTACCTTTTGGGGATGTCATTCGAAAACATAATGTTAACTTTCACTGCTATGCGGATGACACACAGCTGTACATTTCAATGAAACATGGTGAAGCCCCAAAATTGCCCTCCCTGGAAGCCTGTGTTTCAGACATAAGGAAGTGAATGGCTGCAAACGTTCTACTTTTAAACTCGGACAAAACAGAAATGCTTGTTCTAGGTCCCAAGAAACAAGGAGATCTTCTGTTGAATCTGACAATTAATCTTAATGGTTGTACAGTCGTCTCAAATAAAACTGTGAAGGACCTCGGCATTACTCTGGACCCTGATCTCTCTTTTGACGAACATATCAAGACTGTTTCAAGGACAGCTTTTTTCCATCTACGTAACATTGCAAAAATCAGAAACTTTCTGTCCAAAAATGATGCAGAAAAATGTATCCATGCTTTTGTTACTTCTAGGTTAGACTACTGCAATGCTCTACTTTCCGGCTACCCGGATAAAGCACTAAATAAACTTCAGTTAGTGCTAAATACAGCTGCTAGAATCCTGACTAGAACCAAAAAATGTGATCATATTACTCCAGTGCTAGCCTCCCTACAATGGCTTCCTGTCAAGGCAAGGGCTGATTTCAAGGGTTTACATTTACATTACATTTAAGTCATTTGGCAGACGCTCTTATCCAGAGCGACTTACAAATTGGTGAATTCACCTTATGACATCCAGTGGAACAGCCACTTTACAATAGTGCATCTAAATAATTTAAGGGGGGGGGGGGGGTGAGAAGGATTACTTTATCCTATCCTAGGTATTCCTTAAAGAGGTGGGGTTTCAGGTGTCTCCGGAAGGTGGTGATTGACTCCGCTGTCCTGGCGTCGTGAGGGAGTTTGTTCCACCATTGGGGGGCCAGAGCAGCGAACAGTTTTGACTGGGCTGAGCGGGAACTGTACTTCCTCAGTGGTAGGAAGGCGAGCAGGCCAGAGGTGGATGAACGCAGTGCCCTTGTTTGGTTTACTGCTAACCTACAAAGAATTACATGGGCTTGCTCCTACCTATCTCTCTGATCTGGTCCTGCCGTACATACCTACACGTACGCTACGGTCACAAGACGCAGGCCTTCTAATTGTCCCTAGAATTTCTAAGCAAACAGCTGGAGGCAGGGCTTTCTCCTATAGAACTCCCTTTTAATGGAATGGTCTGCCTACCCATGTGAGAGACGCAAACTCTGTCTCAACCTTTACGTCTTTACTGAAGACTCATCTCTTCAGTGGGTCATATGATTGAGTGTAGTCTGGCCCAGGAGGAGTGTGAAGGGGAACGGAAAGGCTCTGGAGCAACGAACCGCCCTTGCTGTCTCTGCCTGGCCGGTTCCCCTCTTTCCACTGGGATTCTCTGCCTCTAACCCTATTACAGGAGCTGAGTCACGTTCATCAGTCCACGGTAAGATTGTCTTTAAATGGAGAAAGTTCAACACTGTTGCTACTCTCCTTAGGAGTAACCATCCTGCAAAGATGACTACAAGAGCACAGTGCAGAATGCTCAATGAGGTTAAGAAGAATCCTAGAGTGTCAGCTAAAGACTTACAGAAATCTCTGGAACATGCTAACATCTCAGTTGGCGAGTCTACGATACATAAAACACTAAACAAGAATGGTGTTCATGGGAGGACACCACGGAAGAAGCGACTGCTGTCTGAATTTTGCAAAAGAGCATCTGGATGTTCCACAGCGCTACTGGCAAAATATTCAGTGTACAGATGAAACTACAGTTGAGCTGTTTGGAAGGAACACACAACACTGTGTGTGGAGAAAAAAAAGGCACAGCACACCAACATCAAAACCTCATCCCAACTGTAAAGTATGGTGGAGGAAGCATCATGTTTTGGGGCTGCTTTGCTGTCTCAAGGCCTGGACAGCTTGGTATCGTCGGCGGAAAAATGAATTCCTACGTTTATCAAGACATTTTGCAGGAGAATGTTAGGCTCTGTCCGACAATTGAAGCTCAACAGAAGTTGGGTGATGCAACAGGACAACGACCCAAAACACAGAAGTAAATCAACAACAGAATGGCTTCAACAGAAGAAAATACGCCTTCTGTGGCTCAGTCAGAGTCCTGAACTGAACCCGATTGAGATGCTGTGGCATGACCTCAAGCTGTTCATACTAGACAACCCAAGAATATTGCTGAACTGAAACAGTTTGATAAAGAGGAATGGTCCAAAATTCCTCCTGACCGTTGTGCAGGTCTGATCCGCAACTTCAGAAAACGTTTGGATTTTTATTTAACCAGGTAGGCTAGTTGAGAACAAGTTCTCATTTACAACTGCGACCTGGCCAAGATAAAGCATAGCAGTGTGAACAGACAACACAGAGTTACACATGGAGTAAACAATTAACAAGTCAATAACACAGTAGAAAAAAAAGGGGAGTCTATATACAATGTGTGCAAAAGGCATGAGGAGGTAGGCGAAAAATAATTACAATATTGCAGATTAACACTGGATTGATAAATGATCATGTACAGGTAGAGATATTGGTGTGCAAAAGAGCAGAAAAGTAAATAAATAAAAACTGTGGGGATGAGGTAGGTGAAAATGGGTGGGCTATTTACCAATAGATGATGTACAGCTGCAGATGAGGTTATTGCTGTCAAAGGAGGGTCAACCAGTTATTAAATCCAAGGGTTCACATACTTTTCCCACCCGGCACTGTGAATGTTTACACAGTGTGTTCAATGAAAACATAATTGTGTTTTATTAGTTTAAGCAGATTGTGTTTGTCTATTGTTGAGACTTAAATGGAGATCACATTTTATGACCAATTTATGTAGAAGTCCAGGTAATTCCAAAAAAGATTCACCTACTTTTTCTTTCCACTGTATACTGATATCTTGTAGCTGTGTTCGTGCAGTTTGTGGAATTTAACTTTTTATTAATTTCTCACAGAACTCTTTGTATTTGTCATTAATAAGAAATACAAGACAGTACATTCCCCAGACAGATATAACCTTGTCCTAGAGTAGGACGATCAAGAGAGATGATCCTAGTCCAGGACTCAGGAAACTGTCCCAGAGTTCAGCAGACAGGAAGTGGACCAGAGAGTCATTTCCTGGCATATTTGAACAAAGTGGAAATCAACTGGGAAACAAAAAAACATCAGGGGTCAAAATAGTTGAAGTTTAGGGACAAGGGTTAGGTTAAGGTTTGGGATAGCTTTAGTGAGATTAGTGTAAGAGCCAGGGAAAGGCTTCAAGATTAGCACTGGGTAAGTGTACAGTGGTCTGCTGCCATTCATTTTCTGCCTATTGAAACTACCTCCTTTTAATAAAGACGATCCAACAGTCACGGTTCGACTCTGGGGTTTGTTTTTAATTGTTGTTGTTGTTGTTTCACTCTGGGGTTTGTTTTTAATTGTTGTTGTTTTTTATTCTGGGGTTTGAGTATGAATGAACAAACCCGAAACGCAGTCAATTCTACATGACAGGAGCCTACATACAGATACTTCACACAACACAGACACATTGTACAATCCAATTCATAAGACAAACATGTTGGTGATTTATAACATGAGTCCTGAGCTACAGTGAAGATGGGATGGTTACATTCCATCAAGTGAAGCAGGACTCGCAGGTAGAACACTGTGACATGGTGTACGAGCAACGCGTCACATCTTACCTGTACTCTTCATAATATAAACAATCCCGAAGCATGTTAGTGCTGGAGTAGATAAAAAACCCTGCAACTCCAAAAGAAAGTTACCATCTTAAACAGAAATATATAAATAAACAAAATAGCTTACAAAAACATTTATTGAAGGTTTCAAAGTAACAACCGATACATAACAGGTTTGCTACGACGTGATCTCATATATATATATATATATATATCTCACATGCGACCTGTGATAAGACTTCACAATTTATATCTTAATGAATTATCTGATTAGAATAGAGAATATACTTAGATTTTTTTTTTTACAGTAATAGGCTAATCAAGAAATGTCAAAATTAAAATTGTAAAGGAAAATAGATTTAACTACATTGTAAAAACTTTAACGATTCACAGGCATGAAGCTTAAGTTATAAAGCATTATAAAGTTATAAAGGCATATGACAGGGGCGGCAAGGTAGCCTAGTGGTTAGAGCGTTGGGCCAGTAACCGAAAGGGCGTTGTTTTGAATACCAGGTGAAAAATCTGTCTTTGCCCATGAGCAAGGCACTTAACCCTAATTTGCTCCAGGGGGGCTGTACTACTATGTCTGACCCTGTTAAACAACACATTTCACTGCACCTATCCAGTGTGTGTGAGAGAAAAAATATTGGAGGGGCTGGGATCTTACAGTTAAAAGGCAAAGCATGACCAAAAACAGACCTACTCAGGCCGAGCAGCCTACAAGAAAAACATGTTCATATAGCTTTTCTGTAGAGCGTAGGACATGAGGAACAGACAGAAAAACATGTTCATATAGCTTTTCTGTAGAGCGTAGGACATGTTCATATAGCTTTTCTGTAGAGCGTAGGACATGAGGAACAGACAGAAAAACATGTTCATATAGCTTTTCTGTAGAGCGTAGGACATGTTCATATAGCTTTTCTGTAGAGCGTAGGACATGAGGAACAGACAGAAAAACATGTTCATATAGCTTTTCTGTAGAGCGTAGGACATGAGGAACAGACAGAAAAACATGTTCATATAGCTTTTCTGTAGAGCGTAGGACATGAGGAACAGACAGAAAAACATGTTCATATAGCTTTTCTGTAGAGCGTAGGACATGAGGAACAGACAGAAAAACATGTTCATATAGCTTTTCTGTAGAGCGTAGGACATGAGGAACAGACAGAACATTTCAAGGTGACTTAATCAAACCATCCAACCATAACAAGTTACAGTAACCTGATCACCCAGGCCCAAAATCCACAGGGTGTCAGAGTCTAACGGCTTGTGTGGGGGAGGAAACCAAATAAGGCAGAATTCCTAAGGACAATAAAATAACTTAACACATAGTAGCTTAAAGTTCACCCTGTCCAGATACAAGTTACCACAGATCATACATCCATATAGATGACATCAACATTCTCTTCAGAAGTTTATGAGATACCAAACATGGAGGCAACAGCATCACTAACACACATTTCAATAGTCAGGAAGGGCTGAATGGCCCTTGAGTGTCTTCCTGGGTAATTTGCCATGCAGACCCAGAGGTGACAAAGCACATAAGTGAGGGCCTACAGTACAGTATAATTCAGTTATTATCAAACCTGAGGGTATGTTCACTTACAGGTGTCAGTTTGAATAAGCCTTTATCTTCAAACTGACATTTTACACAATGGACACTGTTGTTTGGTGAATATTCTTCATGTGTGATTTAAGGGAACTTATCTGACTAAAGCATTTGTTGCAATCGTTGCAGCGATATGGTTTCTCTCCAGTGTGAATTCGCTTGTGGCGTGTCAGATCACCCGATGATGTAAAACCTTTCCCACATACAGAACACTTAAATGGTTTCTCCCCTGTGTGAGTCATCATATGAAGTGACAGTTTTCTGCTATAAATGAACCTTTTGCTGCAGACATGGCACTGATGTGATTTCTCCCCTGTGTGAGTCTTCATGTGTTCTCTAAGGACTCCCTTCCAAGTGAAGCTTTTGCCACAAACAGTGCACAGATACGGTTTCTCTCCGGTGTGAATTCCCTGGTGGTCTTTAAGATAACTCAGTGACGTACAGCCTTTTCCACACACAGGACACTTATGCAGCTCTCGCTCGGTTTTAGTTCCCGAATCTCTCTCTGTGTGAATTCTCATATGCTTTCTCAGATAACGTTTCTCCCGGAAGCACTTGCCACAATCACTACAAAGATACAACTGTTTCTCTGATTGATTTTCTCTCCTTTTCTCCCCTGTGTGTGTCCTCATATGTCTTGTCAGATCACATTTCTGAATGAATCTTTTGTTGCAAACATGACATTGATGTGGTTTCTCCCCAGTGTGAATTCGCTGGTGGATTTTTAGAACATTTGGATATGCAAAGCCTTTCCCACATACAGGACACATATGCAGTCTTCTCTTTTTGTGGCTCCCCGGTTCGCTCTCTGTCCGGCTCCCCGGTTCGCTCTCTGTCCGGCTCCCCGGTTCGCTCTCTGTGTGAGTCTTCATATGAACCCTCAAGTAACTCATCGTTCGGAAGCTTTTGCCACAATCGCTGCAGAGATATGATGGTTTCTCTCCAGAGTGACTCAGCTCGTGTTGTTTCAGACCACCCAATGATTTAAAGCATTTTTCACAAAGAGGGCACAGGTATGATTTCTCCCCTGTGTGAATTCTCATATGCTTTCTCAGTTCATGTTTTTGACTGAAAGATTTGTCACACTCTTTACACTGATATGGTTTCTCCCCTGTGTGAATCTTCATATGCACGTTTAATGTTGCCCTTTGAGTGAAGCGTTTCTCACATTCAGTGCAACAAAACGGTTTCTCCCCTGTGTGAATCCTCATATGGTCTTTTAATGATGACCTTTGAGTGAAGCATTTCTCACATTCACGGCAACCATACGGTTTCTCCCCTGTGTGAGTCCTCATATGCTTGACAAGATGTCCCTTGCGGTAGAAGCATTTGTCACATTCTTTGCACTTATGCGGTTTCTCACCTGTATGAATTACCTGATGTATTTTTAACAGGCCTGAGCTAGTAAAGCTTTTAATACACACAGGACACTTGAAGGGTTTCTCCCCTGTGTGATTTCTCTGATGTACTTTAAAATGGCTTACATTATAAAAGCATTTACTGCACACCGCACACGTGTATGGTTTCTCACTACCATGAAACTTCTGTTGGTGTTCCTTTAGGTAGCGTGGCCTCTTAAAGCATTTATTACACACAGGACAGATGCATGGATTCACTCCATGAGTTTTCCCATGTATTTTCAGAGAGCCTGGTGTGTTGAAACATTCCTTGCACACTGGACAATTGTACGGTTTTGCATCTGGGTGAGTAGTGCTCATATGCTTGTTGAAGTCGGTCTTGACACTGAAGGATTTGCCACATTCTTTGCACAGATATGTTTTTTCACCTTTGTGAATTCGCTGATGATCTTTTAAAGAAGCTGTGCAAAGAAAGGATTCACTGCACAAAGAACACTGCTGTGGTTCTTTCTCCCCTGTGTGAACTTTTTTGTGTCGTTGTAGACCATTTAGTGATTTAAAGCCCTTTCCACAGAAAGGACATGTGTGTCGTTTCTCTGCTTTGTGAATTCTCTGATGTACTTTTAAACTGACTGGTGCCTTAAACAGTTTACTGCACACAGGACACTTGTATCGCCTCTTGCTTGCGTGACACTTCAATGGTGCTTTCTGCTCGTTGGTTGTCTTGGCTTCAGTGCAGACTTGAGAGCTTTGTCCTTTCTTGTCCCGGGTTCTCTTTGACCCTGACGGTAGTTCTTCACTCTCCTCCTCATCAATACTTACAATGATTTCACTTGGAGCTGCAGAACAGTCTGGATGTAGTACAGAGAGCGTCTGAGAGTCACTGGTTGGCTCTGATACTCTGATACTGTAGTGCTCTTCATCTGATTGGGTCTGTTCAGTTGTATTGGTGGGTAGAGAGTCCCTTTTGCTGTCCTGGTCACAGTCACTTTCCACACAGGGAGGAATAAATATCAACTGTATGACCTCTGTGGTAGCAGACCTAAGTCTTTGAAGCTGCTCTTCCTCCTGACTGGTCCGGAGTTCCTCTGTAATCTGGGTGGGCTCTGGGTCCTCCTGCCTCAGACTGGGGCTCCACTCCTGCTCACAGTGCGGCTGCTGGTTAGGGGGAACCTCCTCTTCAGGGAGAGTTACCTGCTTGGGGTCTGTAGAGAAGGAAAGGAGTAAAAATACTGAATAACAACTCAAAATACTTCACATTCTGAATTCTCTATGCCGTGCTTAGGGCTGTGGCGGTCATGAAATTGTCAGCCGGTGATTGTGAAGCAAATAACTGCCGGTCTCACGGTAATTGAGAAGATGTCTGGAATGACACATCGATCTCTGGAATGACACATCGTCCCGTCGACCTGTCCGAACATTGTATGGTCTATTTATTTTTACCCGGGGCAGGGGGTCTTTGCGTTGCCTAGCAATTCAGCCTGGGTCCTCTACAAACCACTGATTCAAGTCAAATCATTAGACTACAATGTGAAAATCATCTTACCAATATTGTATTTCCCTGTGTGTAAATAAGTACATCAATATGAACCAATCGTATGGTTACATGTGGTACCGATAACTTTGATTGGTGATTTGGAACCAAATGTTGTAGGCCGACAATGTGATAGGAGACCCTTTCAATGGTGATTACCGACAATTTCACCTGAGATCGTGGGCGCATGTTCACCATAGAAGACATCACTGGGCAGTCCTCTTGGGAGAGCGAAGCAAACAGTCATTCTCAGTGTTCAACAGCAGGCCAGCGCAGAACTCACATCCTCCCTACTGATGTCTTCAGAGGAGATGACCACCCATTGGCTTGGTGGAGAGGGAATGAGGGTCATTTCACTTTTTGTTTGAATGAGACTTTTTAGTCTAAACAAATCTTTCATGATCAACTGTCAAATGAATCCAGAATGCCAGTAATAGGGTTCTATTGCAGATGAATAATGAAATGAGTTTCATTATTCGATTCACCGCAATCTGAACTAAAGCAATGACGAAGTGAATCATTTTGTGTGTCAAAAATAATCATGAATCGTTCAAAGAAAATCAATCAATAAGGCCGGTCTTATTCGCAAGCGTCGTTGGAAAGTTTTTTTGAGAAATGACAAACGAAATATGAGCATGTGTTCTTAATGTTTTGTGTACTCAGTATATGTTAATATGACCAACTTTAAATGAATGGGCCTAACATACTGGATTTTCTTTCAATTCCGTATGTACTAATTAGCATATTAAGTTCCTATAAAAGTTGCATGTTAATTTCTTAAATTGTTTTAAAATGTAACAAACTTGAAGTTTGACATAAAGCATGAAGATACGTTACTGTAATGATGTATTTTCCCTATGCTGCTTCCTACACTTGTTATTTTCCAGATTTCCTGATTGGATAACATCTAGACTCAGTAACATGTGTTGTGGTGTCCTGTTCTTGCTAACTTTTGTCACCTGTGTAATGCGGTCCTTCTCCTGCTGTTTATTCTAGTGTTCAGACTAAACGCAGTGGTAAATGTGCTGCTCACAGTAGACAGCAGCAACATGGACCTGTTAAATTGACTAGAAGGGTGTTGATATATAGCTGTGTTTAGGCATGGTTTCCTTGTTTTCAGTATGTTATGCGTGTTTCTCAATCTGCTGGAGTTGACCTAGTATTTTATTAACCCCTACCGCACGCATCCAGTTGTTTCATTTGTAACTTACCCACCAAAATCACAATATGCTGTTTTACATTGTGTTATTTGTGCTGGGCTAATTCCTAGAATGGACAAGCAGAAGAACCCGTGGGCTCTCCGAACAGTTCATATGCTGCTCTTCCATATCCCAGGTTTGTGGCATTGATGAATAAATCATTGAATGTTTACTTAAATTCCGATGTTATGTGTAAAAGGCATATGTATGCATTGTTTACCATTTTGATTTCTTTAAAACAATGTAATTGTTGGAGTTCAGGTGTTTGACGGGTGACCAGGTACATTCTTGTCATATAAATATGCTTATTAATGAATGATTATGGATACGTTCTGCAATGAGTTATTCTGGGTTTGAATCTGCAACAGAACATGTCAAGTTAGTTCTGAATTGCTTTACTACAGCAGTGCATTCTGACAATGAATTTAAACAGGGTAAGCCTACACAAAACACAGCCTTTATTTGAAGTGTTTCTAAAAATACACCTTGGATTAAAGGAATTGTGGGAAAACGATTGTTGAAAGATGTTGAAACATTGCTGCTATAACGGCCTCCACTCTACTGGGAAGGCTTTCCACTAGATGTTGGAACATTGCTGCCGTAACAGCCTCCACTCTTCTGGGAAGGCTTTCCACTAGATGTTGGAACATTGCTGCCATAACAGCCTCCACTCTTCTGGGAAGGCTTTCCACTAGATGTTGGAACATTGCTGCCATAACAGCCTCCACTCTTCTGGGAAGGCTTTCCACTAGATGCTGGAACATTGCTGCCATAACGGCCTCCACTCCTCTGGGAAGGCTTTCCACTAGATGTTGGAACATTGCTGCTATAACAGCCTCCACTCTTCTGGGAAGGCTTTCCACTAGATGTTGGAACATTGCTGCTATAACAGCCTCCACTCCTCTGGGAAGGCTTTCCACTAGATGTTGGAACATTGCTGCTATAACAGCCTCCACTCCTCTGGGAAGGCTTTCCACTAGATGTTGGAACATTGCTGAGGGGACTTTCTTCCATTCAGCCACAAGAGGATTAGTGAGGTCGGGGACTGATGTTGGGCGATTAAGCCTGCCTCAAGGTTGGCGTTCCAATTCATCCCAAAGGTGTTAGATGGGGTTGGCAACCTTGTACTTTCCAAAGTTTTTGAAACAGATTCCTGTTGGAACGTTCCACAAATTATACCCACCCTGCTCTTCAGAACGGGCCATTCTACTACCAATGTTTTTCTACGGAGATTGCATGGCCGTGTGCTCGACTTTATAACGTTACACCTGTCAGCAACTGGTGTAGTTGAAATAGGGGTGTCAACATACTTTTGTATATATACACTGTATAATGCATTATGTTAACTGTTAAAAAACATGGAAATAACATATTTACTTTATTGTATATACGTTATATACCTAGCCTTAGCAAGCTCTTTGCCAGCAAGCTAAGCTAAGCTTTTTTTAGCTATAATATTTAGCTAACGTTAGTTTTGCAAACGTTAGCTACTTAGCATCAAGTGTAGACGATAGAAGAAAAAAGGTCGTTAAAACATTAGTATATTCGTTTAGAAGACTTCAGTAAAACATTTGACCGGAGAATGACCTTCGATACACACTTTTATCACTAGCCAAGTCCTTGTTCGATCTGTGCCCGTAGTGTACAGTAGCTGCGTTAACGCAGCAGAGAAAGGCCTATAGGATCTCAGCGTGAGTCGCGTCAGCCAGGCTAGATAATTAACGTTAGCTACTAAACTTTAGGTCAAAACAGCTTAAGTCACCTGACCTTAGTAGTGAATACGATCCGTCCACGGCTAGTGATTCAGCAAACACACTATGTTGTTATCCGATAACTTGGTGTAAGTGGTGGCTACAAACCTGCTCCGAAATGATCCAGAAGAAGCCCCCGTAGGCGGTCGTTCTCTCCCTGAACCTCTGCTACCGTCTTTTCTACCACAACAAATATCTCCACCGCCGCTGTTGTCAGCCGCTCCCGGTACTCTGCTAACGTCTTCTCCGCCGAACCAAATATATCCACAGCCGCTGCTGTTAGCCGCTCGGTAATAAACACACTCAACACCTGTAGTTTAGACATTTTACGTACAAATCCAAATTTCAGACGATCAAACTACATATTCCTATTAGACCCACACGTTTTGCTGAAAACATGCGACCGAGCGCCATTACCGCTTGTGAAATACGCAATAATAACTAAGTACTTCCGGGTCATGGATTTTTTGCAATGCTTCAGAATAAGAGTCTTGTCCTGTATATTTTGTCAATTAATAATGATGGAGAAAATGGTGGATAATGTGCACAATTATCGAAATGTTATACTACTTATCATACAAATAATAATTTTAAGTGTTTCTATAAGATAGTCTATATTAAGTGATCAACAATGTTTTTGGTGTGGGTACCTCTATTATTCATTGCAGCATACATAATTGCCTGAACATTGTGTCAAAGTAAAAGAGAGTTCCATAGTCAGGAGCACTTCTACTTTCCAAATCCACAAAGTGTAAACCCCGAGGAGCATCACTGCTCATTTTGCAGCCCTTAAAGAGGGGCCCATCAGTTTAAATCCAATCGTTTTTTAACCTTCATATTGGTCATACATATTGCACCTTACATAATTGCATGCTGTGTCGCAGTAAAGTGGGGAGGGGGAGGGGGGGGGGGGGGGTCATTCTATTCAGGAGCACTTCTAAGTTTCCACCCCCAGCGTCATCATTGCTACTATTGTGGCCCTTTAAGAGTGGACAATCCGCTTAAATCCAAATATGTGCATATTAGATAGGTTTTATTTACACAAATACATGTGCATAGGTAATCCCTGACACATGCGGTGTCTACACTTGACACATACATGCGACTTCTGCTATCAAAATACGAAGATTGCACTGAAAGACGGGTTTAGACGCACAAAATTCGCTTTGTGGTCTGACTGTGTTCAGATCTCTAGGCCTTCATTGAAAATAAGATTTTGTTCTTAACTGACTTGCCTAGTTAAAAAAAGGTAGTCAGGAAAACCAGAAAGAGGTATCCTGCACGTTTTCAAGTTAAAAGTCTCCATTCTCTATTACTCCTCAGTTGAGTTTATCTCACATTTAGTTTGCTAATGTAATGGATTTGTTTGCCACTGCAAGTCTAGACAGCACTAGTTGTATTATGCCAACAACATGCATGCACCTTATCAAAATATTACAAATTCAATATTGCCCCATCCCATTCTCTGGGCTCTGTCTGCAATCATAACCCGTAGTATCTACCAGAATAATGAATCATAACCAGTAGTATCTACCAGAATAATGAATCATAACCAGTAGTATCTACCAGGAATAATGAATCATAACCAGTAGTATCTACCAGGAATATTGTAACATAACCAGTAGTATCTACCAGGAATAATGAATCATAACCAGTAGTATCTACCAGGAATAATGAAACATAACCAGTAGTATCTACTAGAATAATGAAACATAACCAGTTGTATCTACCAGAATATTGAAACATAACCAGTAGTATCTACCAGAATAATGAATCATAACCAGTAGCATCTACTAGAATAATGAAACATAACCAGTAGTATCTACCAGAATATTGTAACATAACCAGTAGTATCTACCAGGAATAATGAATCATAACCAGTAGTATCTACCAGGAATAATGAATCATAACCAGTAGTATCTACTAGAATAATGAAACATAACCGGTAGTATCTACCAGAATATCGAAACATAACCAGTAGTATCTACCAGGATTAATGAAACATAACCAGTAGTATCTACCAGAATAATGAACCATAACCAGTAGTATGTACCAGAATAATGAATCATAACCAGTAGTATCTACCAGAATAATGAATCATAACCAGTAGTATCTACCAGAATAATGAACCATAACCAGTAGTATGTACCAGAATAATGAATCATAACCAGTAGTATCTACCAGAATAATGAGTCATAACCAGTAGTATCAGTATTAACTTAAGGGGGCTGAATAATTTTGCACGCCCAATTTTTCAGTTTTTGATTTGTTAAAAAAGTTTGAAATATCCAATAAATGTCGTTCCACTTCATGATTGTGTCCCACATGTTGTCGATTCTTCACAAAAACATACAGTTTTATATCTTTATGTTTGAAGCCTGAAATGTGGCAAAAGGTCGCAAAGTTCAAGGGGGCCGAATACTTTCGCAAGGCACTGTAACACTGGACAGGAAAAACGACCGATTGTGTGCAAAATACTGAGGTAAATCAACTTCCGGGTTGGTGATGTAAGTGACATTGGTGACCCAATGAAATTCAAGCTAAGGTGAGAGGAATACAATTCTAAACACTATTTCCAGTTGTGCATCTACTAACACTGAAAGTAGGATAAAATATGTTTCGTCATTCTCATTTTGTCTCGGTGTGTATTTCCTTATTGAGATGTTTTTGTCATTAATTAACAAACCGGGTTCCATTACATCTTCATTACAAAGTGAACTGTCATGCCCTGGCCATAGAGAGGCTTTTTATTCTCTATTTTGGTTAGGCCAGGGTGTGACTAGGGTGGGCATTCTATGTTCTTTTTTCTATGTTTTTGTATTTCTTTGTTTTGGCTGGGTATGGTTCTCAATCAGGGACAGCTGTCTGTCGTTGTCTCTGATTGAGAACCATACTTCGGTAGCTCTTGCCCACATGGGTTTTGTGGGTAGTTGCTTTCTGTTTTTGTGTCTGCACCAGACAGAATTGTTTCGGTTGTTGTTTTGTCATTCAGTGTTCTGTTCTATTAAATAATGATGAACACGCTGCACCTTGGTCCTCACCTTCTTCCACCAACAGCTGTTACATAAACACTCCCCCCTCATCCTATCCTAGCTCAAAGCCCATCCCAACTCCACACTGAGTAGCTTCAAGTTAAATAGAACTGTTTTTAAATTGCATTAGCTAAATGAGCTGTTAGAAAACACAAGTTAAGAGTTTCTTCCAGATGCACTATTGAGAGCCTCCTGTTGAGCTTCATTGCCTGGTACGGCAACTGCACCGCCCGTAATCCAGAACTCTCTAGAGGATGGTGCTGTCTTTCTAACCCATCACCGGGTGCACACTGCCTGCCCTCCCAGACACCTACAGCACCCGATGTCACAGGAAGGCCAAAAAGAATTTCAAGGACAACAACCACCCGAGCCAAAGCCTGTTCACCCTGCTATCATCCAGAAGGCTAGGTCAGTACAGGTGCATCAAAGCTGGGACCGAGAGACTGAAAAACATCTATCTCAAGGCCATCAGACTATTAAATAGCCATCACTAGCCAACCTCTACCCAGTACCCTGCCCGGAACTTAGTCACTGTCACCAGCCGGCTATCACCCGGATACTCAACCCTGCAACTTAGAAGCTCCTGCACTATGTACATAGACATGGAATCACTGGTCACTTTAATGGAACACCGGTCACTTTAATAATGGAACACCGGTCACTTTAATAATGGAACACCGGTCACTTTAATAATGGAACACCGGTCACTTTAATAATGGAACACTAGTCACTTTAATAATGGAACACTAGTCACTTTAATAATGGAACACCGGTCACTTTAATAATGGAACACCGGTCACTTTAATAATGGAGCACCGGTCACTTTAATGGAACACCGGTCACTTTAATAATGGAACACCGGTCACTTTAATAATGGAACACCGTTCACTTTAATAATATAACACCGTTCACTTTAATAATGGAACACCGTTCACTTTAATAATGGAACACCGGTCACTTTAATAATGGAACACCGGTCACTTTAATAATGGAACACCGGTCACTTTAATAATATAACACCGGTCACTTTAATAATATATTACCGGTCACTTTAATAATATAACACCGGTCACTTTAATAATATAACACCGGTCACTTTAATAATGGAACACCGGTCACTTTAATAATATAACACCGGTCACTTTAATAATGGAACACCGGTCACTTTAATAATGGAACACCGGTCACTTTAATAATGGAACACCGGTCACTTTAATAATGGAACACCGGTCACTTTAATAATGGAACACTAGTCACTTTAATAATGGAACACCGTTCACTTTAATAATATAACACCGTTCACTTTAATAATGGAACACTGGTCACTTTAATAATGGAACACCGGTCACTTTAATAATGGAACACCGGTCACTTTAATAATGGAACACCGGTCACTTTAATAATGGAGCACCGGTCACTTTAATGGAACACCGTTCACTTTAATAATGGAACACCGGTCACTTTAATAATGGAACACTAGTCACTTTAATGGAACACCGGTCACTTTAATAATGGAACACCGGTCACTTTAATAATGGAACACCGGTCACTTTAATGGAACACCGGTCACTTTAATAATGGAACACCGGTCACTTTAATAATGGAACACCGGTCACTTTAATAATGGAACACCGGTCACTTTAATGGAACACCGGTCACTTTAATAATGGAACACCGGTCACTTTAATAATGGAACACCGGTCACTTTAATAATGGAACACCGGTCACTTTAATAATGGAACACCGGTCACTTTAATGGAACACCGGTCACTTGAATAATGGAACACCGGTCACTTTAATAATGGAACACCGGTCACTTTAATAATGGAAAACTAGTCACTTTAATAATGGAACACCGGTCACTTTAATAATGGAACACCGGTCACTTTAATAATGGAGCACCGGTCACTTTAATGGAACACCGGTCACTTTAATAATGGAACACAGGTCACTTTAATTAATAATGGAACACTGGTCACTTTAATAATGGAACACTGGTCACTTTAATGGAACACCGGTCACTTTAATAATGGAACACCGGTCACTTTAATAATGGAACACCGGTCACTTTAATGGAACACCGGTCACTTTAATAATGGAACACCGGTCACTTTAATAATGGAACACCGGTCACTTTAATGGAACACCGGTCACTTTAATAATGGAACACCGGTCACTTTAATAATGGAACACCGGTCACTTTAATAATGGAACACCGGTCACTTTAATAATGGAACACTAGTCACTTTAATAATGGAACACTAGTCACTTTAATAATGGAACACCGGTCACTTTAATAATGGAACACCGGTCACTTTAATGGAACACCGGTCACTTTAATAATGGAACACCGGTCACTTTAATAATGGAACACCGGTCACTTTAATAATGGAACACTAGTCACTTTAATAATGGAACACCGGTCACTTTAATAATGGAACACCGGTCACTTTAATAATGGAGCACCGGTCACTTTAATGGAACACCGGTCACTTTAATAATGGAACACAGGTCACTTTAATTAATAATGGAACACTGGTCACTTTAATAATGGAACACCGGTCACTTTAATAATGGAACACCGGTCACTTTAATAATGGAACACCGGTCACTTTAATGGAACACCGGTCACTTTAATAATGGAACACCGGTCACTTTAATAATGAAACACCGGTCACTTTAATGGAACACCGGTCACTTTAATAATGGAACACCGGTCACTTTAATAATGGAACACCGGTCACTTTAATAATGGAACACCGGTCACTTTAATAATGGAACACTAGTCACTTTAATAATGGAACACTAGTCACTTTAATAATGGAACACCGGTCACTTTAATAATATAACACCGGTCACTTTAATAATGGAACACCGGTCAATTTAATAATGGAACACTGGTCACTTTAATAATATAACACCGGTCACTTTAATAATGGAACACTGGTCACTTTAATAATGGAACACTAGTCACTTTAATAATGGAACACCGGTCACTTTAATAATGGAACACCGGTCACTTTAATAATGGAGCACTGGTCACTTTAATGATGTTAACATACTGTCTTACCCACTTCATAAGTATATACTGTATAGACATGATTGTAGTCAAGGCCATCCTATTGAACTATTGCTGTACATGTACTATTATATCTAGGTATTCTTCAGATATTCTACATATTCTATCATATACTGTCCACAATGTCGATACATCCCATCACATATATATATTTATATATATGTAGATATATACTCCGGACTCTGACATTGCTCATCCTAATATTTATCTATTTCTTAATTCCATTATTTTAGATTTGTGTGTATTTTTGTGAATTGTTAGATATTACTGCACTGTTGGAGCTAAGAACACGAGCATTTCTCTACACCCGCAATAGCATCTTTTAAATATGTGTATGCGACCGATAAAATTTGATTTGCGATTTAATCAAATAAAGAAAGTAAGGCTCCAATGACAGACAGAAAGTCCCCCACTGAACAGAGGGTTTGGGAGACCGTACATCTCTACCGGATAAACCTACTGTAGCTAGGTCAACAACGGTGGTGAAACCATAGACCTACAGTATATATGTCAACAAGGGTGGAGAAACCATAGACCTACAGTATATATGTCAACAAGGGTGGAGAAACCATAGACCTACATTATATATGTCAACAAGGGTGGAGAAACCATAGACCTACAGTATATATGTCAACAACGGTGGTGAAACCATAGACCTACATTATACATCAACAAATGTGGAGAAACCATAGAACTACAGTATATACATTAACAAATGTGGAGAAACCATAGACCTACAGTATATATGTCAACAAGGGTGGAGAAACCATAGACCTACAGTATATACATCAACAAATGTGGAGAAACCATAGACCTACAGTATATACATCAGCAAATGTGGAGAAACCATTGGCATACAGTATATACATCAACAAATGTGGAGAAACCATAGACCTACAATATATACATCAGCAAATGTGGAGAAACCATTGGCATACAGTATATACATCAACAAAGGTGGAGAAACCATAGACCTACAATATATACATCAGCAAATGTGGAGAAACCATTGGCATACAGTATATACATCAACAAATGTGGAGAAACCATAGACCTACAATATATACATCAGCAAATGTGGAGAAACCATTGGCATACAGTATATACATCAACAAAGGTGGAGAAACCATAGACCGACTGTTATCCTAATTAAGCAATAAGGTATGGGGGTGTGGTATATACCACGGCTGTCAGCCAATCAGCATTCAGGACCCGAACCACCCAGCGTATAATAATTTGCTTTGTGTTAACAAGTCCTCGCTCCTGGACCTGTATTATTATCATAGTCACAAAGTAGGAGTACTGATCTAGGATCAGATTTGACTAGATCAGATTTGACAACCTGATCCTAGATCAGCACTCGGAAGCTACATTTCCACCTAAGACTTACCCACAGTGTTTCACAACAACAAAAAGGCTCAGACGTTTGTGTTTCCACTCCACAGACTGGCTCCAGTATCTTTCTGGGCCACGGCCTCAGTGAACCTGCTGTGACTTGGGGCCAAGGACAGGCCACTGATACTTTACATAACACCCGGCCTCAGTGAACCTGCTGTGACTTGGGGCCAAGGACAGGCCACTGATACTTTACATAACACCCGGCTAACTGTGAACATCAATTAACACCTTCCACGATGAACACCTTCTCACAAAGCAATTGTCTTGAGGGTGCAGAGGTTGTACTGTTTACAGAACTGAAGGAAACAAATCAACACGAGAGCCAACATTAACATAAACACTGGGGACACACTGGTGAGGGGTAAGTATCAGGTGGAAATTCACCATGAGAGGCATTATGAATACCGCACCTGCTGTCCTAGTCAGATAGCCATGTAAAATAAAAAAAAACAAGATCAAGTTTATTCAAAATTACAATCATTCAACATCCATTTTAATCAGACGTTTTTGTGAACAATGAGCATTGTCCTTTAACAATGAGCATTGTATTTTAACAATGAGCATTGTATTTTAACAATGAGCATTGCATTTTAACAATGGGCATTGTCCTTTAACAATGAGCATTGTCCTTTAACAATGGGCATTGTCCTTTAACAATGAGCATTGTCCTTTAACAATGAGCATTGTCCTTTAACAACGACTAAAGCTTCCTTTAAATGAAGATTGAACTGTCTTCTATTTATCCTATTTCATTATTTCAATAACCTGCTGCTTACAGATAAACAGACTGCACTCTTCAAAATAAGCAACATCTTTTCAAATATCACATGGCACAGATTTTGGACCTGGTTAAAATTGTGGTCTAGTAGCCCGGCTAACCAGTGGTCAAAATCCATGTTATGTTTTTCTTTTACAGTTGTCAGTAAGAATAAGCCTTGGGTTCTCCCTCTTGTGAATATTCTTCTTGGGTGATTTAAGGGAGCTACTTTGATTGAAGCATTTGTCACAACCATTGCAGCTATATGTTTTCTCTCCATTGTAAACTTGCTTGTGGTGTGTCAGATCACCTAATGTTGTAAAGCATTTTTCACATATAGAACACTTATACCGCTTCTCCCCTGTGTATGTCTTCATATGTTGTGTCAGGATTGTGCTCTGAGTGAAGCTTCTGCTGCAACCGTTGCACTGGTATGTTTTCACTGCGTTGTGAATTCGCTGGTGGCGTTTTAGAATACTTAATGATATCCAACATTGTCCACATACAGAACACTTAAATGGATTCTTGGATTTCTCCCCTATGTGAGTCATCATATGACATGACAGATATCCGCTCTGACTGAAGCGCTTGCTGAAAACATTACACTGATGTGATTTCTCCCCTGTGTGAGTCATCATATGACATGACAGGTATCCGCTCTGACTGAAGCGCTTGCTGAAAACATTACACTGATGTGATTTCTCCCCTGTGTGAGTCGCCATGTGGTCCGTCAGGACAGGACTCGCTTCCAAGTGAAGCTTTTGCCGCAAACAGTGCACAGATAAGTTTCTCTCCGGTGTGAATTCCCTGGTGGTCTTTGAGATAACTCAGTGATGTATAGCCTTTTCCACATACAGGATACTCTGTGAGTCTTCCACTCTCAGGAAAGTCATTGTTCGGAAGCTGCAAAGATTGACAGATGGGTTCTCGTTTTGCTCGCTCAGATACTTTTACTGAGATTGATTAATATTTTTCTTGTATACCGAGTATATCATGTACAATTATAATTGTTTACCGTATTGAACAAACTTTTTATATATTTTGTACTTATATTTGTGGTGTGGTTTTCATATAAGCCCTTTTGGGCTTACAACCTCACCTGCACACCATTTTGACCTGTTAAAAAAACAATCTGTACTAGTTTGTCTTTCACATCTTTTCTTTGATGTGAATAAATAAAACCTAAAAATCTAAACCTTTCTGTTGGAGTGCGTCTCGGTCAAATAAATGATCAATATTTCAATATTTTATTTGGATGGGCAAGGAGGAACGGTAGGCCAGGCCACCTAAGGGCCGCTCATAACGCCGGCCCTGTCTGTAACTCTTTTGAAGTCAAATCTCTACCACCAAGTACTTCTCTGCAGCTGCCACCACATCATCTATTTTTTGTTGTTGTGATTTACGTTCCATCTCTGCGGTACAGTTGATATCTACTGCCATGAATGCTAAGAAGCCAACCTTTACTGAAACATATCAGTTATTGGCCTATCCCTCTGTTCTGGCACAAATCTACTATTAGAAGGATACACCGCAGAGGATTCGGTACAAAACCTCTAACAGCATAACTCATATCTTAACATTACTTTGTCAGATAAAGACTAAATCAAATCTCAAAAGAACAGACTGCTTCTCTTCTGTTTCACCACGCTCTCCACCGGGTCTGCGTTGCACCAAACGGCGAGCGCCACAAACACCAGGAATCTTAAACTTCAATACCACCACTTCCACACTTAACACTATCCCAGAAATCCCTCCCTTCAATGGTGCCCTGTTCCTAAGCGTAGAGCAAGATACATGTCTTTCCCCAAGTTGCATCGCACAGAGCACCTGCACCCTCTGATCTGAAGAAACACAAACAAAACAGCACAAGTCCCCTTCAGGTTACCTTCACTGACTCAACCGCACCCACCATCTTTTCCATCCAAACTGAAACCACACATGCATCAGCCAAAAGGCCTGGATCCACCCTCTTCAAAAATCTCACTCCCACTGGACCAAACTCATCTCTATCATACCCATCGATACAAGGCTCAGGATCCTCACCACACATTCCCCCTTCTTCCATTTCACCGCCAGAACGCCAACTGACGTCCAGCTCACTCTGGTTGAACTTGACACCAATCCTTCTCGACATACCCTTCAACAGATTCCACCCTATCCTCGGCCTCCCTCAGCCTTTTCACCCTCCTCTGTCGTTCCCTCCAATCCTCCTCCGTTAACCAATTACCAGACTCCTGACTCTTCCAAATCAAAATCTCTTTCTTGCCTCCTTGAGGGACATGCTACGCCCTGTTGACCTACCCAAAAGCAAACGGTCTGAGCTTCCTCTCCCTAACCTCCATCATGAGTCCCATGCCCCTTGTCAATTTACTTCAGTTGTCAGCAGATCATATCCACATATCCAAGACATAAACCCAGGCTATTTCTACATTTTCTCTTCTTAAAGTGTGATTTTAAACCCAACACTAACCACACTGCTAACCTTATGCTTAAACCTAACCTTAAGTTAAGACCAAAAAGAAAAATGATTATAATCATGCATTTTTACAATTTAGCCAATTTGGACTGTGTAACGATCATCGTAGGTGGAGGAAGGTGAGGACCAAGGTGCAGCGTGGTACGTGTTCATAATATTTAAATAGAACACTGAAAAATACAAAAACCAACAACGTGAACGAACGAAACCGAAACAGTTCTGTCTGGCACAGATATGAAACAGAAAACAACTACCCACAAATCATAGTGGGAACACAGGCTACCGAAGTATGGTTCTCAATCAGAGACAACGATTGACAGCTGCCTCTGATTGGGAACCATACCAGGCCAAAAGCAGAAATACAAAACATAGAACAAAAACATAGAATGCCCACCCCAACTCACGCCCTGACCAAACTAAAATAGAGACATAAAAAGGAACTAAGGTCAGGATGTGATAGACTGTGGCTGTAGAATGCAGTGGAAGCCATTTTCTTTCCATATCCACTTCCGGGTCGACGAAACAGTGACATGTTGAGGACCCAAAGAAATCCAACCAGAGGCAGGGTAATACATTGCTAGACAATGTACTCGTTAGATAATGTCATTCTAAGGCGAAGTTGCCAGACACAACATACCACTAATGGTGTCAAACTCATTCCACTGAGGGCTGAGTGTCTGCTGCTTTTTAGTTTCCCCTTTCAATTAAGACCTAGACAACCAGATGAGAGGAGTTCCTTACTGAGACCTAGACAACCAGGTGAGGAGAGTTCCTTACTGAGACCTAGACAACCAGATGAGAGGAGTTCCTTACTGAGACCTAGACAACCAGGTGAGGAGAGTTCCTTACTAAGACCTAGACAACCAGGTGAGGAGAGTTCCTTACTGAGACCTAGACAACCAGATGAGGAGAGTTCCTTACTAAGACCTAGAGAACCATGTGAGGAGAGTTCCTTACTAAGACCTAGACAACCAGGTGAGGAGAGTTCCTTACTAAGACCTAGACAACCAGGTGAGGAGAGTTCCTTACTGAGACCTAGACAACCAGGTGAGGAGAGTTCCTTACTGAGACCTAGACAACCAGGTGAGGAGAGTTCCTTACTGAGACCTAGACAACCAGATGAGGAGAGTTCCTTACTAAGACCTAGACAACCAGGTGAGGAGAGTTCCTTACTGAGACCTAGACAACCAGATGAGGAGAGTTCCTTACTGAGACCTAGACAACCAGATGAGAGGAGTTCCTTACTGAGACCTAGACAACCAGGTGAGGAGAGTTCCTTACTGAGACCTAGACAACCAGGTGAGGAGAGTTCCTTACTGAGACCTAGACAACCAGGTGAGGATAGTTCCTTACTGAGACCTAGACAACCAGGTGAGGAGAGTTCCTTACTGAGACCTAGACAACCAGGTGAGGAGAGTTCCTTACTGAGACCTAGACAACCAGGTGAGGAGAGTTCCTTACTGAGACCTAGACAACCAGGTGAGGAGAGTTCCTTACTGAGACCTAGACAACCAGGTGAGGAGAGTTCCTTACTGAGACCTAGACAACCAGGTGAGAGGAGTTCCTTACTGAGACCTAGACAACCAGGTGAGGAGAGTTCCTTACTGAGACCTAGACAACCAGGTGAGGAGAGTTCCTTACTGAGACCTAGACAACCAGATGAGAGGAGTTCCTTACTGAGACCTAGACAACCAGGTGAGGAGAGTTCCTTACTAAGACCTAGACAACCAGGTGAGAGGAGTTCCTTACTGAGACCTAGACAACCAGATGAGAGGAGTTCCTTACTGAGACCTAGACAACCAGGTGAGGAGAGTTCCTTACTGAGACCTAGACAACCAGATGAGAGGAGTTCCTTACTAAGACCTAGACAACCAGGTGAGGAGAGTTCCTTACTAAGACCTAGACAACCAGGTGAGAGGAGTTCCTTACTGAGACCTAGACAACCAGATGAGAGGAGTTCCTTACTGAGACCTAGACAACCAGGTGAGGAGAGTTCCTTACTGAGACCTAGACAACCAGATGAGAGGAGTTCCTTACTAAGACCTAGACAACCAGGTGAGGAGAGTTCCTTACTAAGACCTAGACAACCAGGTGAGGAGAGTTCCTTACTGAGACCTAGACAACCAGGTGAGGAGAGTTCCTTACTGAGACCTAGACAACCAGGTGAGGAGAGTTCCTTACTGAGACCTAGACAACCAGGTGAGGAGAGTTCCTTACTGAGACCTAGACAACCAGGTGAGGAGAGTTCCTTACTGAGACCTAGACAACCAGGTGAGGAGAGTTCCTTACTGAGACCTAGACAACCAGGTGAGGAGAGTTCCTTACTGAGACCTAGACAACCAGGTGAGGAGAGTTCCTTACTGAGACCTAGACAACCAGGTGAGGAGAGTTCCTTACTGAGACCTAGACAACCAGGTGAGGGGAGTTCCTTACTGAGACCTAGACAACCAGGTGAGGAGAGTTCCTTACTGAGACCTAGACAACCAGGTGAGGAGAGTTCCTTACTAAGACCTAGACAACCAGGTGAGGAGAGTTCCTTACTAAGACCTAGACAACCAGATGAGAGGAGTTCCTTACTGAGACCTGGACAACCAGGTGAGGAGAGTTCCTTACTGAGACCTAGACAACCAGGTGAGGAGAGTTCCTTACTGAGACCTAGACAACCAGGTGAGGAGAGTTCCTTACTGAGACCTAGACAACCAGGTGAGGAGAGTTCCTTACTGAGACCTAGACAACCAGGTGAGGAGAGTTCCTTACTGAGACCTAGACAACCAGATGAGGAGAGTTCCTTACTAAGACCTAGACAACCAGGTGAGGAGAGTTCCTTACTGAGACCTAGACAACCAGGTGAGGAGAGTTCCTTACTAAGACCTAGACAACCAGATGAGGAGAGTTCCTTACTAAGACCTAGACAACCAGATGAGGAGAGTTCCTTACTGAGACCTAGACAACCAGGTGAGGAGAGTTCCTTACTGAGACCTAGACAACCAGGTGAAAGGAGTTCCTTACTGAGACCTAGACAACCAGGTGAGGAGAGTTCCTTACTAAGACCTAGACAACCAGGTGAGGAGAGTTCCTTACTAAGACCTAGACAACCAGATGAGGAGAGTTCCTTACTGAGACCTAGACAACCAGGTGAGGAGAGTTCCTTACTGAGACCTAGACAACCAGATGAGGAGTTCCTTACTGAGACCTAGACAACCAGGTGAGGAGAGTTCCTTACTGAGACCTAGACAACCAGGTGATGATAGTTCCTTACTGAGACCTAGACAACCAGGTGAGGAGAGTTCCTTACTAAGACCTAGACAACCAGGTGAGGAGAGTTCCTTACTGAGACCTAGACAACCAGGTGAGGATAGTTCCTTACTGAGACCTAGACAACCAGGTGAGGAGAATTCCTTACTGAGACCTAGACAACCAGGTGAGGAGAGTTCCTTACTGAGACCTAGACAACCAGATGAGGATAGTTCCTTACTGAGACCTAGACAACCAGGTGAGGATAGTTCCTGACTGAGACCTAGACAACCAGGTGAGGAGAGTTCCTTACTGAGACCTAGACAACCAGGTGAGGAGAGTTCCTTACTAAGACCTAGACAACCAGATGAGGAGAGTTCCTTACTGAGACCTAGACAACCAGGTGAGGAGAGTTCCTTACTAAGACCTAGACAACCAGATGAGAGGAGTTCCTTACTGAGACCTAGACAACCAGGTGAGGAGAGTTCCTTACTAAGACCTAGACAACCAGGTGAGGATAGTTCCTTACTAAGACCTAGACAACCAGGTGAGGAGAGTTCCTTACTGAGACCTAGACAACCAGGTGAGGAGAGTTCCTTACTAAGACCTAGACAACCAGGTGAGGAGAGTTCCTTACTAAGACCTAGACAACCAGATGAGGAGAGTTCCTTACTGAGACCTAGACAACCAGGTGAGGAGAGTTCCTTACTAAGACCTAGACAACCAGGTGAGGAGAGTTCCTTACTAAGACCTAGACAACCAGATGAGGAGAGTTCCTTACTAAGACCTAGACAACCAGGTGAGGGGAGTTCCTTACTGAGACCTAGACAACCAGGTGAGGAGAGTTCCTTACTGAGACCTGGACAACCAGGTGAGGAGAGTTCCTTACTGAGACCTAGACAACCAGATGAGGATAGTTCCTGACTGAGACCTAGACAACCAGATGAGAGGAGTTCCTTACTGAGACCTAGACAACCAGATGAGGATAGTTCCTGACTGAGACCTAGACAACCAGATGAGAGGAGTTCCTTACTGAGACCTAGACAACCAGGTGAGGAGAGTTCCTTACTGAGACCTAGACAACCAGGTGCGAGTTCCTTACTGAGACCTAGACAACCAGGTGAGGAGAGTTCCTTACTAAGACCTAGACAACCAGGTGAGGAGAGTTCCTTACTAAGACCTAGACAACCAGATGAGGAGAGTTCCTTACTGAGACCTAGACAACCAGGTGAGGAGAGTTCCTTACTAAGACCTAGACAACCAGGTGAGGAGAGTTCCTTACTAAGACCTAGACAACCAGATGAGGAGAGTTCCTTACTGAGACCTAGACAACCAGGTGAGAGTTCCTTACTAAGACCTAGACAACCAGGTGAGGAGAGTTCCATACTAAGACCTAGACAACCAGATGAGGAGAGTTCCTTACTGAGACCTAGACAACCAGGTGAGGAGAGTTCCTTACTAAGACCTAGACAACCAGATGAGAGGAGTTCCTTACTGAGACCTAGACAACCAGGTGAGGAGAGTTCCTTACTAAGACCTAGACAACCAGGTGAGGAGAGTTCCTTACTGAGACCTAGACAACCAGGTGAGGAGAGTTCCTTACTAAGACCTAGACAACCAGGTGAGGAGAGTTCCTTACTAAGACCTAGACAACCAGGTGAGGAGAGTTCCTTACTGAGACCTAGACAACCAGGTGAGGAGAGTTCCTTACTAAGACCTAGACAACCAGATGAGGAGAGTTCCTTACTAAGACCTAGACAACCAGGTGAGGAGAGTTCCTTACTAAGACCTAGACAACCAGATGAGGAGAGTTCCTTACTGAGACCTAGACAACCAGGTGCGAGTTCCTTACTGAGACCTAGACAACCAGGTGAGGATAGTTCCTTACTGAGACCTAGACAACCAGGTGAGGAGAGTTCCTTACTGAGACCTAGACAACCAGGTGAGGAGAGTTCCTTACTAAGACCTAGACAACCAGGTGAGGAGAGTTCCTTACTAAGACCTAGACAACCAGATGAGGAGAGTTCCTTACTGAGACCTAGACAACCAGGTGCGAGTTCCTTACTGAGACCTAGACAACCAGGTGAGGATAGTTCCTTACTGAGACCTAGACAACCAGGTGAGGAGAGTTCCTTACTGAGACCTAGACAACCAGGTGAGGAGAGTTCCTTACTGAGACCTAGACAACCAGGTGAGGAGAGTTCCTTACTGAGACCTAGACAACCAGGTGAGGAGAGTTCCTTACTGAGACCTAGACAACCAGGTGAGGAGAGTTCCTTACTGAGACCTAGACAACCAGGTGAGGAGAGTTCCTTACTGAGACCTAGACAACCAGGTGCGAGTTCCTTACTGAGACCTAGACAACCAGGTGAGGAGAGTTCCTTACTAAGACCTAGACAACCAGGTGAGGAGAGTTCCTTACTAAGACCTAGACAACCAGATGAGGATAGTTCCTTACTAAGACCTAGACAACCAGGTGAGGAGAGTTCCTTACTAAGACCTAGACAACCAGGTGAGGAGAGTTCCTTACTGAGACCTAGACAACCAGGTGAGGAGAGTTCCTTACTAAGACCTAGACAACCAGGTGAGGAGAGTTCCTTACTAAGACCTAGACAACCAGATGAGGAGAGTTCCTTACTGAGACCTAGACAACCAGGTGCGAGTTCCTTACTGAGACCTAGACAACCAGGTGAGGATAGTTCCTTACTGAGACCTAGACAACCAGGTGAGGAGAGTTCCTTACTGAGACCTAGACAACCAGATGAGGAGAGTTCCTTACTGAGACCTAGACAACCAGGTGCGAGTTCCTTACTGAGACCAAGACAACCAGGTGCGAGTTCCTTACTGAGACCTAGACAACCAGGTGAGGAGAGTTCCTTACTAAGACCTAGACAACCAGGTGAGGAGAGTTCCTTACTAAGACCTAGACAACCAGATGAGGAGAGTTCCTTACTGAGACCTAGACAACCAGGTGAGGAGAGTTCCTTACTAAGACCTAGACAACCAGGTGAGGAGAGTTCCTTACTAAGACCTAGACAACCAGATGAGGAGAGTTCCTTACTGAGACCTAGACAACCAGGTGAGGAGAGTTCCTTACTAAGACCTAGACAACCAGGTGAGGAGAGTTCCTTACTAAGACCTAGACAACCAGATGAGGAGAGTTCCTTACTGAGACCTAGACAACCAGGTGAGGAGAGTTCCTTACTAAGACCTAGACAACCAGATGAGAGGAGTTCCTTACTGAGACCTAGACAACCAGGTGAGGAGAGTTCCTTACTAAGACCTAGACAACCAGGTGAGGAGAGTTCCTTACTGAGACCTAGACAACCAGGTGAGGAGAGTTCCTTACTAAGACCTAGACAACCAGGTGAGGAGAGTTCCTTACTAAGACCTAGACAACCAGGTGAGGAGAGTTCCTTACTGAGACCTAGACAACCAGGTGAGGAGAGTTCCTTACTAAGACCTAGACAACCAGATGAGGAGAGTTCCTTACTAAGACCTAGACAACCAGGTGAGGAGAGTTCCTTACTAAGACCTAGACAACCAGATGAGGAGAGTTCCTTACTGAGACCTAGACAACCAGGTGAGGAGAGTTCCTTACTGAGACCTAGACAACCAGGTGAGGAGAGTTCCTTACTAAGACCTAGACAACCAGATGAGGAGAGTTCCTTACTAAGACCTAGACAACCAGGTGAGGAGAGTTCCTTACTAAGACCTAGACAACCAGGTGAGGAGAGTTCCTTACTAAGACCTAGACAACCAGGTGAGGAGAGTTCCTTACTAAGACCTAGACAACCAGGTGAGGAGAGTTCCTTACTAAGACCTAGACAACCAGATGAGGAGAGTTCCTTACTGAGACCTAGACAACCAGGTGCGAGTTCCTTACTGAGACCTAGACAACCAGGTGAGGATAGTTCCTTACTGAGACCTAGACAACCAGGTGAGGAGAGTTCCTTACTGAGACCTAGACAACCAGGTGAGGAGAGTTCCTTACTGAGACCTAGACAACCAGGTGAGGAGAGTTCCTTACTGAGACCTAGACAACCAGGTGAGGAGAGTTCCTTACTGAGACCTAGACAACCAGGTGAGGAGAGTTCCTTACTGAGACCTAGACAACCAGATGAGGAGAGTTCCTTACTGAGACCTAGACAACCAGGTGCGAGTTCCTTACTGAGACCTAGACAACCAGGTGAGGAGAGTTCCTTACTAAGACCTAGACAACCAGGTGAGGAGAGTTCCTTACTAAGACCTAGACAACCAGATGAGGAGAGTTCCTTACTGAGACCTAGACAACCAGGTGAGGAGAGTTCCTTACTAAGACCTAGACAACCAGGTGAGGAGAGTTCCTTACTAAGACCTAGACAACCAGATGAGGAGAGTTCCTTACTGAGACCTAGACAACCAGATGAGGAGAGTTCCTTACTGAGACCTAGACAACCAGGTGCGAGTTCCTTACTGAGACCTAGACAACCAGGTGCGAGTTCCTTACTGAGACCTAGACAACCAGGTGAGGAGAGTTCCTTACTAAGACCTAGACAACCAGGTGAGGAGAGTTCCTTACTAAGACCTAGACAACCAGATGAGGAGAGTTCCTTACTGAGACCTAGACAACCAGGTGAGGAGAGTTCCTTACTAAGACCTAGACAACCAGGTGAGGAGAGTTCCTTACTAAGACCTAGACAACCAGATGAGGAGAGTTCCTTACTGAGACCTAGACAACCAGGTGAGGAGAGTTCCTTACTAAGACCTAGACAACCAGGTGAGGAGAGTTCCTTACTAAGACCTAGACAACCAGATGAGGAGAGTTCCTTACTGAGACCTAGACAACCAGGTGAGGAGAGTTCCTTACTGAGACCTAGACAACCAGGTGAGGAGAGTTCCTTACTGAGACCTAGACAACCAGGTGAGGATAGTTCCTTACTGAGACCTAGACAACCAGGTGAGGAGAGTTCCTTACTAAGACCTAGACAACCAGGTGAGGAGAGTTCCTTACTGAGACCTAGACAACCAGGTGAGGAGAGTTCCTTACTGAGACCTAGACAACCAGGTGAGGAGAGTTCCTTACTGAGACCTAGACAACCAGATGAGGAGAGTTCCTTACTGAGACCTAGACAACCAGGTGAGGAGAGTTCCTTACTGAGACCTAGACAACCAGGTGAGGAGAGTTCCTTACTGAGACCTAGACAACCAGGTGAGGAGAGTTCCTTACTAAGACCTAGACAACCAGGTGAGGGGAGTTCCTTACTGAGACCTAGACAACCAGATGAGGAGAGTTCCTTACTAAGACCTAGACAACCAGGTGAGGGGAGTTCCTTACTGAGACCTAGACAACCAGGTGAGGAGAGTTCCTTACTGAGACCTAGACAACCAGGTGAGGAGAGTTCCTTACTAAGACCTAGACAACCAGGTGAGGAGAGTTCCTTACTAATCAGTGACCTTAATTCATCAATCAAGTACAAGGGAGGAGTGAAGACCCACAGACACTCGTCCCTCTGTGGAATGAGTTTGACACGTGATGTAAACCCATCATTGTACACCACACACACACACACACACACACACACACACACACACAAATAAACAAACAGACAACTGATTTGAATCAAAACAAATCATTTAATCAAACAACTCATGGAAAATAATGAAAAAGGCTTGTGATGGGATAGTACATGCAGGCCTGGGGTCGGATCCAGCATATAGACAGAACAGTGAGAGTAGATGGAGGGAGCATCCCTGGAATCTCTCCTTCCTCCTGAAGTGCGCACTCGATCACCAATCCCTCCCACAAAAAGGGAACAAGTGCACACTTTGGGAGAAAGGAGAGATCATTGGGACCCACTCAAAGATTCCTAAACAAGTGGGATCAACAAGTTAACTAGCTATGGTTTTGGCAAATACACAACACACAAAGGTAAAGATCAAATGATTGAGAGTATCAACGCATTTATACCAAATCTATCTATAGTTGTTCATAGACCTGAGCTTACAAGACTGGTGTTTAATGCTTTGTGAAATTACTCAACTATGTGTGTTACTGTCATAGACGGATAATAAACCAACTACCTTGTGCCGTCTGGAGGACAGATTAGAACTGGTAACACATTTAACATCAGCATGCATAGTTAACCATTATAGCATGCTGATCAAACATATTACATCTGGTACGTCGTTCACTGATGTCATCTTTGTTTATACTGTGTGGGACATTTTATGGTTGTGAAAAGACCCCCCCGTCTGTCTGACGCAGTGCAGAACAGTGTGCACTCTGACACACACGTTTGTGGTAAACACACACATCACATACCCGCTTGTTAACGTGTGCACACTGTGGTGCTACAAAAGATAATTCCATTGTTAATTGTCTGATCAGTGTAGGGCACCCTATTGGCACCCTGTTGGCACCCTATTGGCACCCTGTTGGCACCCTATTGGCACCCTATTGGCACCCTATTGGCACCCTGTTCCTTATAGGCTTAGTACACAACTTTTGACCATTTTGGGACGCAGCCCAGGTCTTAGCCACTCATAAAGAAACAGATCAGCACAAAGTTCTGCACTTAGAACGAACATAGATATATAATTTATAGAAGCTGAACGAGTTACCCAGAGGTGGTGATAAAAACAAAGGAAAACAAAACACACAAAATATACAATGACCTAAAACTAACGTTCGATCTTATTATAATATTTAAACCATTAAAAACAACAAACTAAAAGGGTAGGTGAGTGAGAACGTCTGCTGACAGAAAAGCTCTTCTGTAGAGCATAAACATCACACACTCCCAATGGATACACCAACCAACTCAGAAACAACACACACAATGCTAAAAAAGACCAAGTATTTTTTCTTTGTCTTTTTGTCTTTAAAGCTGTTTCTTTACAGAAGCCTTGGGAAAGACTCTCAGTCAACACAAGCTGCTGGGCAACTGGGATGAAAATCACTTCATGGTTTTACAGGAACTGAAACGGACCACTTCCGGGTCATCAGAGGCTGAGAATGTGGCTCGGGGTCACGGGGACCTGGAGGAGGGAGGGTAGATGAAGGTACCTGGCTGGTATCCCGATACTACAACCTGGCTGGTACCCAGATACTACAACCTGGCTGCTACCCCGATACTACAACCTGGCTGCTACCCCGATACTACAACCTGGCTGCTACCCCGATACTACAACCTGGCTGCTACCCCGATACTACAACCTGGCTGGTACCCCGATACTACAACCTGGCTGGTACCCCGATACTACAACCTGGCTGGTACCCCGATACTACAACCTGGCTGGTACCCCGATACTACAACCTGGCTGGTACCCCGATACTACAACCTGGCTGGTACCCTGATAATACAACCTGGCTGGTACCCTGAAACTACAACCTGGCTGGTACCCCGATACTACAACCTGGCTCCCCTGCCACTTCCCCGAGTGGCATTGCGGTCTATAGCACTGCATCTCGGTGCTGGAGGCGTCACTACAGACCCTGGTTCGATTCCAGGCTGTATCACAACCGGCCCAGCGTCATCGGGGTTAGGGTTTGGCCCGGGGTAGGCCCTCATTGTAAATAAGAATTTGTTCTTAACTGACTTGCCGAGTTAAATAAAGGTTAAATTAAAAAAATACAAAGCCTCTCTCTCTGTGCTGCTCTGGGGTTCCAGACAGCTGTCAGTCAAACAGACCCTCACAGATACTGTAGCACTTCTCAGTCAGGTTTGGCCCTTCGTCCTCCAGCCCTAACCTCCCTGTCCCTCTCCATTCCATGTCTCTCTTCCTCTCTGTCGTTTCCACTGAGGTCAGTACCTGGCCTTGTGAACGCACTGCAGAAGTTACACAAGACGCACGGCTGGACCGAAGAAACCAGAAATTAACACAAATACCTCTCCTCCTTCTGTCTTCTACATCTCTTCATGGGCCAGCCTTCCTGCATCTCTTAAAACTCTCCTTGCTCCTCTCCTCCCTCCCGCTCCCTGAGCTCAGCGGCAAACACACACACCTCATCACAATGAGAGGGTAAAAAGATCTCAGCCTATTTCAACTCATTCCACACAACAACAACAAAATGCTTTTTACTTTCCATATTTCATTTTTCCACAAAAAAAGCTTTCTTCTCCTTCTCTCCATCAGTCTTCACTTCTGCATTCGCTTACAGGCTCCTCCTCCACCTCGATGGTATGGGAGGTGGCCAGCTGTTCTCAGCAGTTGATTGGTTGTTTGGGTGCTCTGGGCGTGGTCGAAGGTGTGACCCAGTTCAGCCCACTTTGGCCCAGGTGAGGAATGCGGGGATGTCTCTGACCGGCACATTCCTGGTCAGGGCTTTGACCCGCAGGTTACGGTCATCTGTCAGAAGAACCACCTCCCGACGCAACCGCACAGGACCGTCTGGTAGAGAGGAGAGAGGGGTTGGGAGGGGGAGAGAGAGTGGAGGGGAGCAGAGGATGGGATTTGTCTATAAAGGTATAGACAAATCAGGCATAATGTGTGTGTGGGTGGTGGTGTGTGTGTGGGTGGTGGTGGTGTGTGTGTGTGTGGGTGGTGGTGTGTGTGGGTGGTGGTGTGTGTGTGTGGGTGGTGGTGGTGTGTGTGTGGGTGGTGGTGGTGTGTGTGTGGGTGGTGGTGGTGTGTGCGTGTGGTTGTCTACCTCTCTTTGCAGGCATGAAGTCCTTAGCCTTGTCTTTGCAGTAGTGGAGACAGCAGGACAAGATTACATCATCATTGTTCCCCTGGAGAGAGAGAAAGGAAGGGAGGAGGTAGGGAGGGAGGAGAGACTGGTAAATCTAAAGTTGATTTGCAATGACAGCCCAAAATTGGATGAAAATGCATTGATATGCCGTCAGACTACTCCAAACTAATTCACATACTACAGATGGTAAAACATTGCACTGTAAACAGAGGATCTGGGTGTTTACACACACACACACACACGCACACACACGCACACGCACACACACGCACCTGTTGTCCGGAGGTGTCTTCACTGCGGAAGGCGATAGACTCCAGTTGACTTCCTCTGCTGGTCAGTGCTCTGAGACAGGGCTCTCTGGCCTCGAACCCTCGCTCCAGAAACGCCACGGCAACCTTGGCCTTCTCCTGGACCGCCCGCGCATGAGTTGCACCAGGGTTACCACGGGAACCACCGCCGCCATGACCACCGCCAGAGCCTCCGCAGCTCTCCTGACCCTTCGCCAGACCATCCAACTCTGTTATCACTTGGGAAGGGAGAAAGAGAGAGAGACAGTGGGGAGAGATTAAGGGGGGGGGAGAGAGAGAGACAGTGAGAGACAGTGAGGGAGTGAGAGAGAGAGAGTGAGAGAGAGAGTGAGAGATGGGGAGAGAGTGAGAGTGAGAGAAAGAGAGAGAGAGAGGTGGATAGAAAAGTAGGGGGAGAGGTGTCTTGAGGCCAGTGAGGTGGTTGATGATGATGGTGATGAAGTCAGTCAGTCAGTCTGTGTGCTAGTTACCTATGAGGGGCACCACCAGTATGTAAGTCCCAGAATGCAGCAGCGTCTTGAGGCCGGTCAGGTGGTCGATGAAGCCATTGGTGTCTGGAACCAGGAAAAGAGGACGTACCTCCAACTCCAACTGACCACACGTCTGTAACACCGCCTGCACGGAGGGAGACACACCGCATGTTAACACGCGTTACATGGTATAAACACATGTACACACACACGTTAACACACAGGTTAATACGCTCAACAATTCAGGACATAAAGTGGGGGCCAAAATTATTGACACCCTAAAAAAAGATGATCAATAATGACAGTAGAAAGTCAATGCTGAGCTATACAGAACCAGGTAAATGTTGACACTACTCGCTCCAGGGGTTTTTATTTATTTGATTTATTTATTTATTTTTATACTATTTTCAATATTGTAAAAATAAATAAAAATCCGTTGAATGCGTAGACCCAAACTTTTGACAGGTACTGTATAGTATGCACCAAAAAAAATGGGGAAATTATATTATTTTATACCAATACAATTGCTCAGAGAAAGAAATGTTTTTTAAGTCATATTTTTTTCCTCAAAAAAAGGTAGGGGTCAAAATTGACACACCTAAACATTCTTGTAAATAAATGAGTCAAAAGTTTAGTATTTGGTCCCATATTCCGATCGTGCAATGAGTATGTTTAAGCCCTCGCTTCATACTCGTCGCCAAACCCACTGGCTCCATGTCATCTACAAGACCCTGCTAGGTAAAGTCCCCCCTTATCTCAGCTCGCTGGTCACCATAGCATCTCCCACTTGTAGCACACGCTCCAGCAGGTATATCTCTCTAGTCACCCCCAAAACCAATTCTTTCTTTGGCCGCCTCTCCTTCCAGTTCTCTGCTGCCAATGACTGGAACGAACTATAAAAAGCACTGAAACTGGAAACACTTATCTCCCTCACTAGCTTTAAGCACCAACTGTCAGAGCAGCTCACAGATTACTGCACCTGTACATAGGCCACCTATATTTTAGCCCAAACAACGACCTCTTTCCCTACTGTATTTTATTTATTTATTTATTTTTCTCCTTTGCACCAACCATTATTTTTATTTCTACTTTGCACATTCTTCCATTGCAAATCTACCATTCCAGTGTTTTACTTGCTATATTGTATTTACTTTGCCACCATGGCCTTTTTTTGCCTTTACCTCCCTTATCTCACCTCATTTGCTCACATCGTATATAGACTTGTTTATACTGTATTATTGACTGTATGTTTGTTTTGCTCCATGTGTAACTCTGTGTCGTTGTATGTGTCGAACTGCTATGCTTTATCTTGGCCAGGTCGCAATTGTAAATGAGAACTTGTTCTCAACTTGCCTACCTGGTTAAATAAAGGTGAAATAAATAAATAAATACAAAACATGCACTGGAATAAAGTCAAATAAATAATTTACTGCTTATCTTAAATCGGGTCAGTTTTCAGCTGTGGTAATATAATTGCAAAAGGGTTTTCTAATGATGAATTAGCCTTTTAAAATGATAAACTTGGATTAGCTAATACAGCGTGTCATTGGAACACAGGAGTGATGGTTGCTGATAATGGGCCTCTCTACGCCTATGTAGATATTCCATTAAAAACCAGACGTTTTCAGCTACAATAGTCATTTACAACATTAACAATGTCGACACTGTATTTCTGATCAATTTCATGTTATTTTAATGGACAAAACATTTGCTTTTCTTTTAAAAACAAGGAAACTTCTAAGTGACCCCAAACTTTTGAACAGTAGTGTACAGTCGTGGCCAAAAGTTTTGAAAATGACACAAATATAAATTTTCACAAAGTCTGCTGCCTCAGTGTCTTTAGATATTTTGTCAGATGTTACTATGGAATACTGAAGTATAATTACAAGCATTTCATAAGTGGCAAAGGCTTGTTTTGACAACTACATGAAGTTGATGCAAAGAGTCAATATTTGCAGTGTTGACCCTTCTTTTTCAAGACCTCTGCAATCCGCCCTGGCATGCTGTCTGTCAATTAACTTCTGGGCCACATCCTGACTGATGGCAGCCCATTCTTGCATAATCAATGCTTGGAGTTGTTCAGAATTTGTCTACCCGCCTCTTGAGGATTGACCACAAGTTCTCAATGGGATTAAGGTCTGGGGAGTTTCCTGGCCATGGACCCAAAATATCGATGGTTTGTTCCCCGAGCCACTTAGTTATCACTTTTGCCTTATGGCAAGGTGCTCCATCATGCTGGAAAAGGCATTGTTCGTCACCAAACTGTTCCTGGATGGTTGGGAGAAGTTGCTCTCGGAAGATGTGTTGGTACCATTCTTTATTCATGGCTGTGTTCTTAGGCAAAATTGTGAGTGAGCCCACTCCCTTGGCTGAGAAGCAACCTCACACATGAATGATCTCAGGATGCTTTACTGTTGGCATGACACAGGACTGATGGTAGCGCTCACCTTGTCTTCTCCCGACAAGCTTTTTTCCGGATGCCCCAAACAATCGGAAAGGGGATTAATCAGACAAAATGTCTTTACCCCAGTCCTTAGCAGTCCAATCCCTGTACCTTTTGCAGAATATCAGTCTGTCCCTGATGTTTTTCCTGGAGAGAAGTGGCTTCTTTGCTGCCCTTCTTGATGATCCTATACATGGTTGATTTAGGTGCAATCTTACTGGCAGCAATATCCTTGCCTGTGAAGCCCTTTTTGTGCAAAGCAATGATGACGGCACATGTTCCCTTGCAGGTAACCATGTTTGACAGAGGAAGAACAATGATTCCCAAGCACCACCCTCCTTTTGAAGCTTCCAGTCTGTTATTTGAACTCAATCAGCATGACAGAGTGATCTCCAGCCTTGTCCTCGTCAACACTCACACCTGTGTTAACGAGAGAATCACTGACATGATGTCAGCTAGTCCTTTTGTGGCAGGGCTGAAATGCAGTGGAAATGTTTTTGGGGGATTCAGTTCATTTGCATGGCAAAGAGGGACTTTGCAATTAATTGCAATTCATTCTAATACTCTTCATAACATTCTGGAGTATATGCAAATTGCCATCATTCAAACTGAGGCATCAGACTGTGAAAATTAATATTTGTGTCATTCTCAAAACTTTTGGCCACGACTGTATATAGTGTGAGGCTGTGTGAGTGTGTATATAGTGTGTGTGTGTGTGTGTGTGTATGTATATAGTGTGTGTGTGTGTATATAGTGTGTGTGTGTGTGTGTGTGTATATATAGTGTGTGTGTGTGTGTGCGTGTCTGTATATAGTGTGCGTGCGTGCGTGCGTGTCTGTATATAGTGTGTGTCTGTGTGAGTGTGTATATAGTGTGTGTGTGTGTCTGTGTGTGTGTATGTATGTGTGTGTGTGTGTGTGTGTGTGTGTGTGTCTGTATATAGTGTGCGTGTCTGTGTGAGTGTGTATATAGTGTGTGTGTGTGTGTGTGTCTGTGTGTGTGTATGTATGTGTGTGTGTGTGTGTGTGTCTGTATATAGTGTGCGTGTCTGTGTGAGTGTGTATATAGTGTGTGTGTGTCTGTGTGTGTGTATGTATGTGTGTGTGTGTGTGTGTGTCTGTATATAGTGTGCGTGTCTGTGTGAGTGTGTATATAGTGTGTGTGTGTGACCTGTATCTTGTCCCTGCGTCGTTGCTGCTGAGCCAGTCTGTTAGTGAGGGCGCTGCGTCTGGCCCGGAGCTCTCTGATGTCATCTTCGCTGCCCCCGCCCTCATCCCCCTCGGAAACAGACGACTCCGCCTCCACGATGACATCATCGCTCTAAGATATAGCACCACAGGAGAGAGGGGAACAGAGGGACATGTTAGCAGACACACACACACCTGATTCAGCTAACCAAGGCATTCATGACAGTGACTAGTTGAGACAGGTGTCTAACTAGACTTAAAACAAATAATCAAGGATTGAGAGAAAGAGAAACTTGGAGAAGAACCTGGACTACATTTGATAAGTAAGAGACAGAAACAAACAAACACCTCTCTCTCGGTCAGTGAGTCGTGTCGACTGTGGGCGTCGCCAGGGATGCTGGGTTGGGGAGAGGTTGCCATGGAGACATACTTCCCTCCCTTGAAGGCCAGAAGAGGTTGTTCCTGTCCACACAGAGCCTCCAGGAAATACTTCAACACTGTTACCCTTTTACAGTCTGCTGCTATTGCCTAGAGAGAGACATAGGGAGAGAGAAAGGGAGAGAGTGAGGGGAGGAGAGAGGGAGAGAAAGAGAAAGGGAGAGAAAGAGAAAGGGAGAGAAAGAGAGAGAGAGCGAGCGAGCAAGAAAGAGAGAGAGACAGAAAGGGAAAGAGTGAGGGGGAGAGAGAGAGAGGGGGGGGGAGAGAGAGAAAGAGAGCGAGCAAGAGAGAGAGAGGGAGAGAGAGATAGAGGGGGGGAGAAAGAGAGAGAGTGAGCAAGAGAGAGAGAGAGAGAGCGAGAGAGAGAGAGAGAGAGAGAGAACATGTATGTAATGTATATATGGTGTATAAACTCACGGTATCCCTGGTGAGTTCTATGTAGCAGGGTTCCTGTGGGGCGGCGAGCAGCGGGACGAAGCCGGCCAGTAGCCTGTCTTCCTCCAATAGCAACAGGCGGAGCTCCTCATCCCCCTCGCCTCCGTCCCCGTCTGCCTTGTACAGCGGCGCTTCCCCGTGGTCGACACGAGCCAACGCATTACACAGGTCGGCCAAGCTACGCCACACACCAGAGCTACAACCACTGGTAGAGAGACGAGGGACAATCAGTGTGGTAAAGTAACACCTCCCCACAGGAAGAGAGAGGAGACAGTAACACCTCCCCACAGGAAGAGAGAGGAGACAGTAACACCTCCCCACAGGAAGAGAGAGGAGACAGTAACACCTCCCCACAGGAAGAGAGAGGAGACAGTAACACCTCCCCACAGGAAGAGAGAGGAGACAGTAACACCTCCCCACAGGAAGAGAGAGGAGACAGTAACACCTCCCCACAGGAAGAGAGAGGAGACAGTAACACCTCCCCACAGGAAGAGAGAGGAGACAGTAACACCTCCCCACAGGAAGAGAGAGGAGACAGTAACACCTCCCCACAGGAAGAGAGAGGAGACAGTAACACCTCCCCACAGGAAGAGAGAGGAGACAGTAACACCTCCCCACAGGAAGAGAGAGGAGACAGTAACACCTCCCCACAGGAAGAGAGAGGAGACAGTAACACCTCCCCACAGGAAGAGAGAGGAGACAGCAACACCTCCCCACAGGAAGAGAGAGGAGACAGTAACACCTCCCCACAGGAAGAGAGAGGAGACAGTAACACCTCCCCACAGGAAGATCGTCCTGTGTTTGGATTGTATACTCACTCTATACTACAAGGCGGAGGATTCCATTGGTCGGGGTGTCCAAGCATCCAGTCAGACCAGACTTTAACGCTGGGCAGCAGCTCCCTCAGGTCCAATGGGAAGGCAGAAACTCTCACCATCCCCTCCTCCCACCCATCCCCATCTTCTCTCTCCTCCTCGGGGATGGACTCTGAGAGATGGAGTGAGGGAGAGGGAGAAAGGGAGAAAGGGAGAGAGAGAGAGAGAGAGAGAGAGAGAGAGAGAGAGAGAGAGAGAGAGAGAGAGAGAGAGAGAGAGAGAGAGAGAGAGAGAGAGAGAGAGAGAGAGAGAGAGAGAGAGAAAAAGAGAATCATTGTCTACCTTCCTAGGGAGTAGAGTTCATAGGTCAGGCAAACCTCTCCATCAAGGTTACTACAAGCTGTGTGGGTGGAGTTGGATTTTTGGTAACATGATATCCTCACCGGTCCCACTCCCACTCACAATAGCAAAGTAAAAAAACAAACATTTGTCATTACATTTTTTGAAAGCAAGGAAGAGTCGCCTTGCCTTCCCTTGCTAGTAGTAGCTAGCTACCAGCCTGGCTAGCTGGCTTTAGCCTGGTAAAAAACATAGCAAGCTAGCTAGCCTTTTTCGCTTCTCACTTCTCCAATGCGACATAATCAGATTCATCATTGAAAAGAAATATGCCCCCGGAAAATATTCTTCTACTTGTCGGTGTGACCTGTTAGGTTGTAATTATCAGAGTAAGAACTCAGCGGACACTACGGAAGCTTAAACCAAGTGAATTCATCCCAGAGGGGCGAACAGCTGAACCGACCAAGACATGGTTCACCAGTGGTGGCATCTTTATTGCTAGGCAGGAAATAAGCTGTTCTCTCTTAGAGTGACCTGACCTGGACCCCCTTCATCACTAATCCATGGCTCTGTCCCCTTATCAATGCCTGACACATGTGATCGATTCCCTACACTCAGTACATTCCAAGGTTCATTGCACCCACACCATATTCCTTCCTCCTACAGATAACCATTCACTTCTGGTGTAGGCCCTCTAAACCACCGCGCTCAATATTTCAATAGGATGCCTGATAATTAACCCTAAGTTTTAGGAGAATCCATCCAACCTAAAAACATGATCCCAGTTTGATACGCTGCTTGTGTATTCATTCCCATAGCACCTAAATAAAACACCATGTGTTGGTCATGGAGTAAAAGCACATGGGGCAGCAGGTAGCCTAGTGGTTAGAGTGTAGAGGCGGTAGGTAGCCTGGTTAGAGTGTAGAGGCGGTAGGTAGCCTAGTGGTTAGAGTGTAGAGGCGGTAGGTAGCCTGGTTAGAGTGTAGAGGCGATAGGTAGCCTAGTGGTTAGAGTGTAGAGGCGGCAGGTAGCCTAGTGGTTAGAGTGTAGAGGCGGCAGGTAGCCTAGTGGTTAGAGTGTAGAGGCGGTAGGTAGCCTGGTTAGAGTGTAGAGGCGATAGGTAGCCTAGTGGTTAGAGTGTAGAGGCGGTAGGTAGCCTAGTGGTTAGACTGTAGAGGTGGCAGGTAGCCTAGTGGTTAGAGTGTAGAGGCGGCAGGTAGACTAGTGGTTAGAGTGTAGAGGTGGCAGGTAGCCTAGTGGTTAGAGTGTAGAGGTGGCATGGTAGCCTAGTGGTTAGAGTGTAGAGGTGGCAGGGTAGCCAAGTGGTTAGAGTGTAGAGGTGGCAGGGTAGCCTAGTGGTTAGAGTGTAGAGACGGTAGGTAGCTTGGTGGTTAGAGTGTAGAGGCGGTAGGTAGCCTAGTGGTTAGAGTGTGGAGGCGGTAGGTAGCCTAGTGGTTAGAGTGTAGAGGCGGTAGGTAGCCTAGTGGTTAGACTGTAGAGGTGGCAGGTAGCGTAGTGGTTAGAGTGTAGAGGCGGTAGGTAGCCTAGTGGTTAGACTGTAGAGGTGGCAGGTAGCCTAGTGGTTAGAGTGTAGAGGTGGCAGGGTAGCCTAGTGGTTAGAGTGAAGAGGCGGCAGGTAGCCTAGTGGTTAGAGTGTAGAGGCGGCAGGTAGCCTAGTGGTTAGAGTGTAGAGGTGGCAGGTAGCCTAGTGGTTTAGAGTGTAGAGGCGGCAGGTAGCCTAGTGGTTAGAGTGTAGAGGCGGCAGGGTAGCCTAGTGGTTGGAGTGTTGGACTAGTAACCGGAAGATTGCAAGTTCAAATCCCCGAGCTGACAAGGTACAAATCTGTCGTTCTGCCCCTGAACAGGCAGTTAACCCACTGTTCATAGGCCGTCATTGAAAATAAGAATTTGTTCTTAACTGACTTGCCTAGTTAAATAAAGGTACAATTTTTTTTTTAAATGGCTAGTTAGCTGGCTACTGCAGGTTATACCATTTCACAATAGCCTGTTAGTGGGTTGGTGGGTTAGAGTGTTAGAGTGTTAGAATGGTAGTGGGTTAGAGTGTTAGAGTGTTAGTGGGTTAGAGTGTTAGTGTGTTAGTGTGTTAGTGTGTTAGAGGGTTAGAGGGTTAGAGGGTTAGAGGGTTAGTGGGTTAGAGTGCTCTTCCCTCATATGAACTGTCAGTCCGACAGTCATTTTACAACCATACAATATATACAAATATCCCATCTGTGAATGACATACCTGCAGGTGTGTCTCTCAGTAGTTCTGTGCAGCGCTGGACCAGCAGAGAGAACATGGCCAGACCCAGAGCTGTAGTCTGCTCCTGTAAAACAGACCTCACCTCACCATCTCCTCCTAAAGGAAGGGAGACGGAAGGGGGAGGAGGGACACGGAAGGAGGGAGGGGGGAGAGGGAGGGAGAGATAGAGAGGAAAGGAGAGGGAGAGAGGGGAAGTGGGAGGAGGGAGGGGGAGAGGGAGGGAGAGATAGAGAGGAAAGGAGAGAGAGAGGAAAGGAGAGGGAGGGAGAGAGAGAGAGGAAGGGGGAGGAGGGAGGGGGAGACGGAAAGGGGAGGAGGGAGGGGGGAGAGGGAGGGAGAGAGACAGAAGAAGGGAGAAGGAAGGGGGAGGAGAGGGAGGAAGGGAGAGAGAGAAAGGAGAGAGAGGGAGGGAGAGAAAGGAGAGAGAGGGAGGGAGAGACAGAAAGGAGAGGGGGGAGAGAGAAAGGAAGGGAGATGGGAGGAGAGGGAGGAAGGGGGAGGGAGGGAGATGGGAAGGAGAGAGGGAGGGAGAAGGAGGTAGAGGGAGAGAGAAAGAGATCATAGGCTTCAGTGTTTTTGCACAATACTTTTGTACAAGGTCGCTTTTCTCTGTGTGTGTGTGTGTGTGTGTGTGTGTGTGTGTGTGTGTGTGTGTGTGTGTGTGTGTGTGTGTGTGTGTGTGTGTGTGTGAGTGTGCGCATGTGTTACCTCTGCTCTGAGCGTTGTGTATAGTGAACATGTTGATGGTGATGATCTGTAACATGCGTGTGCTGCCCAGGGGGGAGGGGCTGTGTTGGATCAGCACTCTGAACTCCTGGAGAACACGACTGACCACCTCTGGGAACGACTCCATGCTGCCACACAGTGGACATGTTGCTCATTTAACACTCTTATCCAGAGATACTCGGTAAGACAACCACATATCACAGTGATTGGAAGTAAAATCCTTCTTCAAAAACAACAGCATAATCTGTTAAATGTGTGTGTTAGAGCATACACATAACCACACGGGCTTTAAAAAAAAGAAGAAGTCTACATATTTAATTCACGACCACACACACACACACCAAAATAACTCACCCCACTTTAGTGAAGAGTTTTCCATGAGCGTGGAGGAAGCTGAGTATGAACCTCTTATTGAGCTGAAGACAGACAAGAGCAACAGAGCACGGATGAGTCAGATAGTAGGTCTAGCATTGATTAGTCATGTCTGTCCTGTCGCCTTCTTTCGTTGTTCTATGCTATTTAACTGCTAGGTGAAGGGGACAGGTTATAACGCTTGTTATAACCGCTAAGTGAAGGGGACTGGTTATTACACTTGTTATAACAGCTAGGTGAAGGGGACTGATTATAACACTGTTTATAACAGCTAAGTGAATGGGACTGGTTATTACACTTGTTATAACAGCTAAGTGAATGGGAAAGATTATAACACTTGTTATAACAGCTAAGTGAAGGGGACTGATTATAACACTGGTTATAACAGCTAAGTGAATGGGACTGGTTATTACACTTGTTATAACAGCTAAGTGAATGGGAAAGATTATAACACTTGTTATAACAGCTAAGTGAATGGGACTGATTATAACACTTGTTATAACAGCTAAGTGAAGGTGACTGATTATAACACTGGTTATAACAGCTAAGTGAATGGGACTGGTTATTACACTTGTTATAACAGCTAAGTGAAGGGGACTGGTTATAACACTTGTTATAACAGCTAGGTAGGTGAAAGAGACTGAACAGAAAGGTGGGCACCAGAACCTGACTATAGGCCAACTTACATCAGAAAAACAACAAAGGTAATTGAAGAGATGAAAAGAAAAAGAGAGGAAGGTTAAACTATGGTAAACAGTCTTCCAGACACAAAGACAGACATTTCTCATGAACTACTGATATAGTCATAGGGAAGCCTGTTAACTAACAGGTTTGACACATGGATGTGTGTGTGTGTGTTGTGTGTGTGTGTGGTGTGTGTGTTTGTGTTAGTAAAGGGCATTTTAAATTTTTTCACTATTCAAATAATATATATATTTTTTACATATATATTTTTTACAGATATCCCGGATAGTCGAACTACATGTAAAAAAATAAATAAAAAAACAAACATTTGGAACTGTGTTTCAGCTTGGGAAATGGCTTGCTACACAGCCAGCGAAAACATGGTAGAGAGGTGCTGCTCTGCTTGCAGCTGTGCGGGGGTCGTTGTGTTTGAGACGGGAAGGAGAGAGAGTAGCCAATACAGACTTGTGGATGCCAGGGTTTTTTCTAGACAAAAAAAGGGCTTAGGTGGTGTGGCAGGGGGCGTGGGAATGGAAACGGCAACTGGATTGTTAAGATTATTGTACAGACATCCGGCCCGTATGATGCATTATGGGACTATATCAACAATGGACTAATGAAACAAATACCAAAAGATTGTTTTTGGATGGAGTTTTCCTTTAGGTTTACACAAAGCATTTTTCCACCCCGAAAATGTAAAAAAAAAAAAAATGAAAAACATATACTGCTTGGACTTAGGCTGCCCGGGTTTCTATGGCAGAAGAATCCCTGGATGCCATAAGTTATCTATCATCCCATCTTGTAGTGCCTGTCTTGACGGCATCAAATCGATGTGAAGAAGCTAGCTGAGACAGCTATGTTAGTCAGCTAGCTAGCTACTAGGCTAATTGAGTCTATTTTGCTGTGCTTCCCATCCTTGTCTACAACAATTCCATTCAGATTAAACAGCCAACCTGATGGTCGCTCGTCGCAACCTACTCCTTCTCGTTTAGCTAACTTAATTCCGTAATTTTAATTCAATTTTGCAATGATTAGAGATCTCCCACATTGCTTTCTACACATGTCGCCTCGGACTGTGGTGCCACTGATTGGCCAACAATTACAACAAACGCGTAGAACCTTTGTAAGACTACATTATGCATTTTTATTGGGGGCACGTCTTAAAAACAACATAAAAATTTGTATTGTTTTATTGAATTAAGAATTTAAAATGTCATGGTGTATCCGTGTGTTGCAATATCACAGATCATTTTAGACAAAGCTATTTCATTGTTAAAATAGGGCGTTTCTTTATTTTTTCTTGAAAAAAATTGAATATTCTCGCAAGTATTCTAATACTAATGTACTTGAATATTCATATAACAGTGCCCATCCCTAATGTCTGCATATGTGTCTGTGTGTGGGTGTGTGTTGGCATCTGTGTGTTTACATGTTTCTGCCTGCTTGTGTGTGTCTGAACATGTTTAACTAGAAGTCCACACAAGAAAAGTAAACTAACAAAAACTGGGTTAGGTTTTTTGGTTAAGGTTAGTGTAAGGGTTAGGTTTAGGGGTTAGGGAAAATTGTATTTAGAATGGGACTAAACTGTGTGTCGCCATCAAGGTTAGTTGTACAAGACTGTGTGTGTGAGCGGGTGTGTGTGTGTGTGTTTGTGTGTCTGCCTGCGTATGTGTGTGTGTGTGGATGTGTTTACGAGGGCGTATCTCCATGGAGACGGCGAGAGCGCCGCGGCCCACGACGCACTCTGTCTGTCCACTACGGAGGGTGAGTCACAGAGCCACCACTTCCTGAGAGAGAAAACATCTCTAGTGTGTGTATATGTGTGTTTATGTCTGTCTGTGTGCATGTGTGTGTGAGAGAGAGAATATGGGTGTGTTTCTCTGACTGTGCCCTGTGGACAAGGGAACCTGAGAACCAGAGGTATTTAACAGAGAGAGTGACGGAATATACAGTAGAGGTCGACCGATTATTGGAGGACCAAAAAAGCCAATACCGATTAATCTGACCAATTCAAAAAATAAATAATAATTGTAATAATGGCTATTACAACAATACTGAATGAACACTTATTTTAACTTAATATAATACATTAATAAATTCAATTTAGCCTCAAATAAATAATGAAGCATGTTCAATTTGGTTTAAATAACGCAAAAACAAAGTGTTGGAGAAGAAAGTAAAGGTGCAATATGTGCCATGTAAGAATCCCCCGAGCTGACAAGGTGAAAATCTGTCGTTCTGCCCCTGAACGAGGCAGTTAACCCACCATTCCTAGGTCGTCATTGAAATTAAGAATGTGTTCTTAACTGACTTGCCTAGTTAAATAAAGATTAAATAAAGGTGTAAAAAATAAAATAAAAAAATAATAATTCGGCCAAAAATACCGATTTCTGATTGTTATGAAAGCTTGAAATCGGCCCTAATTAATCGGCCATTCCAATTAATCGTTCGACCTCTAATATACACCTGAGAACCAGAGGTATTTAACAGAGGGAGTGACAGCATATACGGTGCATTCAGAAAGTATTCAGACCCCTTCCCTTTTTCCACATTTTGTTACGTTACAGCCTTATTCTAAAATTGATTAAATTATTTCCCCCCCTCATCAATCGACATACAGTAACCCATAATGACAAAGCAAAAACAGATTTTAGATTTTTTTTCCAAAGAGAGGAAGAGGGGAATATGAGCCAGAAAGACAGAAAGAAAGACCGACAGAGAGAGAGAGAGAGAGAGAGAGAGACATGGATAATGGTGAATAGTTCCTGTTGTGTGTCTGGAAACAAGGTCATGTGTGCCTCCATTTCTGTGTGTGTCTCTGTTGCTGTGTGTGTCTCTGTGTGTGTGTGTGTCTCTGTTGCTGTGTGTGTCTGTCTCTGTGTGTGTGTATCTCTGTGTGTGTGTGTGTGTGTGTGTGTGTGTGTGTGTGTGTGTGTGTGTGTGTGTGTGTGTGTGTGTGTGTGTGTACACTTCTTCTGGAGCATGAGTGAACATGTGCAGACCCACAGATGGACACAAAGAGACACAGAGGAGTATTAACAACGTCCAATATAGAAGAACTGGAACACACTCGGAAGAGAAGCAGAAGAGAAGTGGTAAAGAGTGAGTGTGCGTGGGTGCATACGTATATGTGTATTGTACTCACATCACTAGCGCTGAGGTTGCCGAGCTCTCCGTCCTGTTCAGAGTCTCTGCTGGACTCGCTGCCCCCGCGGTGTGATGAGAGAGCCCCTGCCTGGACGACAGGGCGAAGCCAGATCTCTACTCTGGCCCCCGGCTCCCCCCGTCCTCTTCCTCCACCCTGGACCCCCGGGCCCCTGGAACCCCCTTCTGACTCCTGCCTCCGCCCCATCTGGTCTGCCTGAATACACAAGCAGGGGACAGAACCAGGAGATGAAAGGCTTGGATGTGTTTGGTCTATGAATTCATTAGCTGCAATATCGGTTGAGCTATAGGTGTATTTGTGGCCAGTGTGTGTGTGTGTGTCTGACCTTGCGTTTGGCCTCTTCAAACAGACTCATGAGGCTCTCCTTGGCAGTGAGGATGGGATTGGATGCCGCCAGGCTACGCATGTAATAATACACTGCATCCAACTTCCTCTTCTAGAGAGAGAGAGAGAGAGAGAAAGAGAGAGAGAAAGAGAGAGAGAGAGAGAAAGAGAGAAAGAGAGAGAGTTAGAGAGAGAGAGATGCGAGTGATCTTTGATGTGTCTGTCAAAATATTACTAACTATATACATTATTCACATTATTTTCATGGAAATTATTTTTGGGAGGGGAGAAATCAGCAATACATACTTTACACAGCATTACATCAACACAACACAGCAGATATTTGTCTCGTCTCATCTTGTCCCCTACTGTAGAAAATAACACATCCTCTCACCGTGTAGACAGCCAGCAGGGCCAGCTGGTTGTAGGGTCGTCCGTTCTTAGGAGCAATCTGCTGGGCCTTCAGGTACCAACTAGACAGGCGGAGGAAGAGGAAGAAAGAAGAGGGAGAAGGTAGAGAGAGAAGAGAAGATGACTTTACACAAAAAGAGAGAACACTTATGTGTAGGGGTTGTAAAGCTGGCTTCGAGGCAAGCAACACTGAAGCATGCATGAGAGCACCAGCTGTTCCGGACAACTGTGTGATCACGCTCTCCGTAGCCGATGTGAGCAAGACCTTTAAACAGGTCAACATTCACAAGGCCGCGGGGCCAGATGGATTACCAGGGTGTGTACTCAGAGCATGCACGGACCAACTGGCAAGTATCTTCCATGACATGTTCAACCTCTCCCTGACTAAGTCTGTAATACCTACACGTTTCAAGCAGACCACTATAGTCACTGTGCTCAAGAAAGAGAAGGTAACCTGCCTAAATGACTACCGCCCTGTAGCACTCACGTCGGTATCCATGAAGTGTTCGCATACCGCCCAACAGATCCACAGATGACGCAATCTCAATCCACACTGCCCTTTTCCACCTGGACAAAAGAAACACCTATGTGAGAATGATGTCCATTGACTTCAGCTCAGCGTTCAACACCATAGTGCCCACATAGCTAATCACAAAGCTAAGGACCCTGTGAGTAAACACCTCCCTCTGCAACTGGATCCTGGACTTCCTGATGGGCCGCCCCCAAGTGGTAAGGGTAGGCAACAATACTTCTGCCACACTGATCCTCAACACCGTGGCCCAACAAGGGTGCGTGCTTAGTCCCCTCTTGTACTCCCTGTTCACCCATGACTGCGTGGCCAAGAACGACTCAAACTCAATCATGAAGTTTGCTGACGATACAACAGTGGTAGGCCTGATCACTGACAATGATGAGACAGCCTATAGGGAGGAGGTCAGAGACCTGTCAGTGCAGTGTGGTGCCGGGACAACAACCTCTCCCTCAATGTGAGCAAGACAAAGGAGATGATCGTGGACTACAGGAAAAGGAGGGCTGAACAGGCCTCCATTAACGACGACGGGGCTGTAGTGGAGCGGGTCGAGAGTTTCAAGTTCCTTAGTGTCCACATCACCAACGAACTATCATGGTCCAAACACACCAAGACAGTCGTGAAGAGGGCACGACAACACCTGTCCCCCTCAGGAGACTGGAAAGATTTGTCATGGCTCCCCAGATGCACCATCGAGAGCATCCTCACTGCTTCCATCCCCGCTTGGTATGGCAACTGCTCGGCCTCCGACCGTAAGGCACTACAGAGGGTAGTGCGTACGGCCCAATACATCACTGGGGCCAAGCTTCCTGCCATCCAGGACCTATATACTAGGCGGTAACAGAGGAAGAGAAAATTGTCAATGACTCCAGTCACCCAGGTCATAGACTGTTCTCTCTGCTGCAGCACGGCAAGCGGTACCGGAGTGCCAAGTCTAGGTTCAAAAGACAATTAATAAAACGGCCACCTGGGCTATTTACATTGACCCCCCCCCCCCCTTTGTTTTTACACTGCTGCTACTCACTGTTTATTATCTATGCATAATCACTTTAGCCATACCTAGATGTACAAATTACCTTGACTAACCTGTACCCCTGCACATTGATTCGGTACCGGTACCCCTGTATATAGCCTCATTATTGTTAAGTCATTTTGTGTAACTTTTTATTTTTTACTTTAGTTTATTTAGTAAATATTTTCTTAACTATTTATTGAACTGCATTGTTGTTTAAGGGCTTGTAAGTAAGCATTTCACGGTTGTATTCGGCGCATGTGATTTGATAGCTACCGGTAATTTACTGAAGTTACTGGAATCCTGGTAATTGCCATAGATTTTCTGTTAATCTATTGCAACTTTGGTAATTTCTACTTTAATAACTGCATTTTTAAAATTCATATATATATTTAAAAAAAAATATATATATATATCTGTGTCCATATTGTCCAACAGTTCTTAGTAGAGAGACCATATGCTCCAGGAGAAAATAGCCTAATGAATGAAAAAAGCATCCAATCAGCACTAGCATTATTTTCAATTACCTCTGCAACTTGTCCAATGATTTGACTATTTTCACAACTGCCACCAGTTTAACGGCAAAACATATTGACATAGTAAATTAAATATAGTGCAAAAAAATAAATAGGGGATATTTCATTTTTTAAATGTTTTTTTATTTTACCTTTATTTAACCAGGTAGGCCAGTTGAGAACAAGTTCTCATTTACAACTGCGACCTGGCCAAGATAAAGCAAAGCAGTGTGACAAAAACAGAGTTACACATGGGATAAACAAACGCACTCAATAACACAATAGAATAATGTATATACAGTGTGCGCAAATGTAGAAGATTAGGGAGATACGGCAATAAATAGACCAGAGAGGCGAAATAATTACAATTTAGCGTTAACACTGGAGTGATAGATGTGCAGATGATGATGGGCAAGTAGAGATACTGGGGTGCAAAAGAGCAAAAAGATGAATAACAATATGGGGATGAGGTAGTTGGGTGGGCTATTTACAGATGGGCTGTGTACAGGTACAGTGATCGGTAAACTGCTCTGACAGCTGATGCTGAAACCCTCATGTTAAACACCAACGGTATTCACTAAGTTTATGGTTTATACTTAGAATGTTTTACAGCGGCCATTAGAAGCAAACATTTACAAGTAGAATTTTTTTTTTTGTTGTTGATATTTTCATTTTTATAAGAGAATTCATACTTTCTCATATTTTAATTGCTAGAGACGAAACCCAGTTGTTTGTTCAATTGGTTTGATATTTATGGATATTATGGATATTTATTTTTTTCCTCGTTGGACCTGCGTTTACAATATATCCAATTTCGGTTTGCATTGTCAACGCTGGCCCGGTCAGTGAATTGGCTAGCAGAGATGTAAACACCCCCCCCCACACACACAGTTTTACGGGGCAGTTTTATGACCTTACAACCACGTCGTAAATACCACAGAGACTTTCCCTGACCATGCAATTGAGAGAGAGCTTCACTGTAAGACAAAGGGATTCTCCCGCTCAATTCTACTACATCCCAGAATGTGAGAATGGAACAATAGTCCTATTTTGGAGAATGTGAAAATGGTCGGTGGAGAAGCCAGCTACGACCCATCCGTTTTGTTTCATGTTCGTAATCTCATACAGCCACATTACCTTCTGTTTATACAGGTGCCTCAGCTATGAGGTTTGCATCTAATTCTTAGAGAAAATTAATGAGTAAAGATGAAACTATTTAAGAAATGATGTAATGTGATGTTCACTTTTAAAATGAGAAAATTGTCTTCCCTGTAAAGTTTAACTAAGTCAGTAGCCACGCCGAAGTGAATAGGCATTGGTTGGAAATGATGAACCATCCCCTTTTCTACATTTCTATAAGAGCCCACATGACCCAATTCACATTGAACTAAGCAAACACCAGCGTGAGCTGTGGTGGCGAATAGTTGGACATCCACTCTACATAACAAAAATTCACTCAAGTCCCGAATATTGCGAGGATTTGTCTTCACGTTTAAAAGGGCTAATTCTAATGTCAACCATACAGGCCAGGAAACATGGGAGCTTGAATTATAGCTTGAAATGGTATGAACGCTGAACTATTGATCACTCAAGAATAAATTAGTCCTAGATGACAGCCTATCAGACTGCAGCTGGAAAGGTAGCAAATCTAGTACGACAACACTGACCAACTTGGACCAATCTCCAGAGTGAGATGAACCTCTCCGACCACGCTAACTTCTCACATGATGACCCGGAAGTTTCCACAAAGGACGAGGGCGACATCGACTGGGAAAACCAGAGCATCACATCACCAGCTTCATGTAAATACAATGCATTGCTTTTTCCCGAATGAGCGATCGTTAGTGGGATATATTTATGTGAGAATAGTTTCCCAGGTCCTATAGAGACCCATGTTCCTTAGTCTTCCTTCCAAAACCTCCTTCTCTTCTCTCTGAATTTACCAAGTTATAACCCCAGTGTTTTGTCTTGTTTAGTCCACTAGGGACGGCATTTTACTGTATAATGTTATTATGCATTGTATATTCTGAAATTGTTTCATTAGTTAGTAAATAAATAATTGAGCCAATTGGTGTATGGATGATTTATAGTAAAGGGTGGGTTCGTGCAGACAACCAAAAATTCACAACGTTCAGATGAGACTGACAAAGGTAATAATAAATCATTAATAGAAGACTAATTGATCAGATATTAAAATATCTGAAGAGGTGAATATTTTCCATGGTGCCCCAACTTCCAAATTAATTACATTTACATGATCAGTTTAATCACGTAATAATAATTACAGAGAATTGATTTGATAAAATACGTTTTCACCTTCAATGATACTAAAGACACGACAGTGTGGTTGTTGGTTTAGTTTTCCTGAACTGTGTAGCAAGTATGCGTAGGTGCATATTGCATCAAGGTGTTTTCCAACTCTCCCATTATCTGGTTTTAATGTACATTCTAGAATGCCCTTCTAGCCAATCAGAAATTAGTATTCAACAATGCTGTGGTGTAAGCTACATTTACTAGTCGGGGAATAGTCTCCCTGAGGAAAATATATTTAGCAAAAGAGACCTGAGAACAAAAATCATACCGTTTTCTCCATTGTGGAGAAACGTGCAGGAACACACATGAATGGACATGTATGAATGGTCAGACAATTATGTGTTTTGTGGTAGCCAATAGCCACGGTTGATGTGCTACGTACCTGCGGGCCTTGCCGTAGTTAGCCGAGTCGCTGGCCTGCTCCCGGTAACGGGCGATGTCCCCCTGACAGATCAAACACCGCTGGGCACTGATCAGAGCATACCTCACCTGAACCAACACACATTAAACATGGTTAATTACACACACACACACACACACACACACACACACACACACACACACACACACACACACACACACACACACAGTAGTAACCGTTTTGCGTAGTGGTCGTGGTCTGATGGCCATGCCGTCCATGTAATCCTCCAGTTTAAACTGAAACACCATCTGAAGCTTCTGCAGCAGCGCATCAAAGAATACTGCCCCCTGGGAAACAAACGACAGCATGATAGAAAAAGTTTAGTTCCCTGAAGAAATGTAGTCTGCATACTGTCACCAATACTATTCGCATTACAGTGCTGTTCACGTAATCAGTGCTTGTGTGTGTGTCTGTACGTGGTGTTTGTCTGTCTGTACGTGGTGTGTGTGTCTGTCTGTACGTGGTGTGTGTGTCTGTCTGTACGTGGTGTGTGTGTCTGTCTGTACGTGGTGTGTGTGTCTGTCTGTACGTGGTGTGTGTCTGTCTGTACGTGGTGTGTGTGTGTGTCTGTACGTGGTGTGTGTGTGTGTCTGTACGTGGTGTGTGTGTGTCTGTACGTGGTGTGTGTGTGTGTCTGCACGTGGTGTGTGTGTGTGTCTGTACGTGGTGTGTGTGTGTCTGTACGTGGTGTGTGTGTGTCTGTACGTGGTGTGTGTCTGTCTGTACGTGGTGTGTGTGTCTGTACGTGGTGTGTGTCTGTCTGTACGTGGTGTGTGTCTGTCTGTACGTGGTGTGTGTGTGTGTCTGTACGTGGTGTGTGTCTGTCTGTACGTGGTGTGTGTGTGTGTCTGTACGTGGTGTGTGTCTGTCTGTACGTGGTGTGTGTCTGTCTGTACGTGGTGTGTGTGTGTCTGTACGTGGTGTGTGTCTGTCTGTACGTGGTGTGTGTGTGTGTCTGTACGTGGTGTGTGTCTGTCTGTACGTGGTGTGTGTGTGTGTCTGTACGTGGTGTGTGTGTGTCTGTACGTGGTGTGTGTGTGTCTGTACGTGGTGTGTGTGTGTGTCTGTACGTGGTGTGTGTGTGTGTCTGTACGTGGTGTGTGTGTGTCTCTGTACGTGGTGTGTGTGTGTCTCTGTACGTGGTGTGTGTGTCTGTACGTGGTGTGTGTGTGTCTGTACGTGGTGTGTGTGTGTCTGTACGTGGTGTGTGTGTGTCTGTACGTGGTGTGTGTGTGTCTGTACGTGGTGTGTGTGTGTCTGTACGTGGTGTGTGTGTGTCTGTACGTGGTGTGTGTGTCTGTACGTGTTTCAAGGTCAGTTTTATTAGTCGTATGTACGGGACACACATGATTCACACCGTCCCACGAAATGCTTACTTGCAGGTTCCTTTTGGATAATGCAACAACAATAATAAATAACGAAGGATAAGAATAGGAACAAAAAGTACATTTCTCAGTAGAATAGATTAAACATTTCAGCGTAAATACAATAAAGGAAGGCACAATTTATAGTCCAATATTTACATGTGTTTTAGGTAACAGCTGATTGATGCCTGTGTGTGTGTACCTCGTCCAGCAGTGTCAGTAGCATGGTGGTGATGCGCGGAGCTGAGTCTCCACTGGGATCTTTGAGGAGCTGTCTGAAGCGCTCTATAACCTGGTAGAACACGTTCTTCCATAGAGCCTGGTCCAGGTTCTGGCTGTCACTGAACTCTATGTCCGTTAGGATCACACGCTCGTATAGGGTCAACAGGTCAGCTCTGGGGGGGGGGGGGGAGACAAGATAAAGAAAGAAGCATAGTCTGTTTTTAGACAGCAGGTTGCAGCTTTCACGACTCCTCCACCCCCCGCCCCCCCATTAGCAGGTTAGTGAGCTGTTGCTTCCTCTCCTCTCCATCCCTATGTCTTACCTGAGCTGAGCCATGCGGTCTAGTCCATCAGCACTGAGTCTGTCTCGAGACAACAGGTTAGTGAGCTGTAACTCCTGACTGTCTGCAGCTCTCAGCAGTCTCCCCAGCTCTCCTCTGGCATGTTGCCCAGCCTCCTCAGGGGTTACACCTGCTCCGGATCCACCCCCTGCTACAGCCTCGGGTCCATCCGGGTACCCCTGGCCCCTGTATCCCCCGTAGAACTGACCCGGGTGGTACATGTCGTTAGAGGGGAGGATCTGGTAAGGGCCGGCGGGCATAGTGTGGTAAGGGTAGGGGTAGCGTGTGTTGGGGTTAGGGTTGGCGTTGTAAGGGTAAGGGTTGTCAGAGTTCTGGTACTTGTAGAAGGCTTGGGCCATGGCTGCAGCCTGCTGCTGGAGGTGGAAGTGCTCCCCCTGGCGGACCGGGGGACTCCCTGCAGCCTCGTCATCTGTATCCAAGAAGTGCAGCGCTCCGTAACCAACGCCTGTCTGCAGGTACATGGGCTGCTGCTGGAGCGATGCATGCTGGGAGAGCCCGAGGGCGGGTTTCTGGTCGGGGTTGTTCGGGTCCCAGAGACGCCTTGTTCCTCCGCCCCTTCCTCCTCCTCTCCCTAGCCCCGCATCTCTTCCTCCACGGATCCCACCAAACAGAAGCCTCGACCCGGGCTCTGCCGGCAAATTGGAGAGGTTGGTGTGGGCGGGGAGGATGAGGATGCCCCTCCCCCTGCTGCGAGGCCCAGTGCCCTGTCTGCGTCGCCCCTGGGGGTCCTCGCCAGGGCCTGAGGTAGCCTGGGAGGAGCCTGACTGTCTGTCACTGTGCGATATTCTCAGGAGACCTCCTGTCCCTCTGCTCTCCTCCCCCCTCTTCCTCCTCTCCCTCCTGTCCCTCTGCTCTCCTCCCCCCTCTTCCTCCTCTCCCTCCTGTCCCTCTGCTCTCCTCCCCCCTCTCCCTCCTCTCCCTCCTGTCCCTCTGCTCTCCTCCCCCCTCTTCCTCCTCTCCGGGCTCCAGTCCTTCTCTCCTCCGTCTCTCCCTCCTCTCCCTCCTGTCCCTCTGCTCTCCTCCCCCCTCTTCCTCCTCTCCGGGCTCCAGTCCTTCTCTCCTCCGTCTCTCCTCCTCCTCCTCCTCTCATCCATCCAGTCTCCCACCTTGCTCTCTTCCAGTGAGTCAGTAGAGGAGTCTCTAGTGCTTCTCCTCCTGTTCTGGAGCTGACCTCCTCCTCCTCCCTCCCCTCTCTCTCGCTCCTTGCGCCCCAACCGGTCTCGTCGGGCCCTGTCCTCCCCCAAACCCCCTCCCTGTCCCAGTCCAGGTCCGTCCAGACTGGTGCCACTGCTGGCAGAGCTGGTGCTGTAGGTGCGGTTCCTGGGTCTTCTGATGTCTGACTTGGAGTAACGCTTAGAGGATGATGATGGGTGGTGGTGGTTGTTGTTAGGACTAGTGTTGGCTCTGCTCCTCTCGTTCCCCTCCGCTGGCCTCTCTCTGTTTCTCTCCATCTCTCCATCCCTTTCTCTGTCTATGTCTCGGGGTCTGTTGTTCCCTCTCTGCTTGTCCCTGTCCCTCGGTTCCTCTCTTTCCATCTCCCTATCCCTCGGTTCCTCTCTTTCTCTGTCTATGTCTCGGGGTCTGTTGTTCCCTCTCTGCTTGTCCCTGTCCCTCGGTTCCTCTCTTTCCATCTCTTTATCCCTCTGTTTTTCTCTTCCTTCTGTTGGCAGTGTATCTGCAGGACGGTTTGCTTCCCCCTCCTTGTCCCCCTCTGACTCTCTCTTATTTCTCTCTTTCATCACTCGCTCACCCTTCCCCCCTCCTCCCTCTCTTCCTCTTCTCTTGGAGTCCTGATTGCCCCCCTTCTCCCCTCCTCCTCCTCTGTTCCTGCGGTTTCCCCTCTCTCTCTTCTTCTCACCTACATTTGCTCCTCCTCCCTCAACTCCTCTGCTCCTCCTGCCCTCAACGCTAGCCTTCTTCCTCCTGTCTACTTCCTGACCCTCTCCTTTCTCTCCTCCTCCTCTCTCATCCTCCTCCTCTCTCCTGGCTGGGACAGTCACACTGAGTTTCTCCATCTTCCCAGTCAGGTTCTCTGATACAGGGTCTGAGACTGCTGTTGCCGCTTTGCTCCCCTGCCTTCTCTCCTTCTCCTCACACGTGCCACCATTCCCCTTCTCTTCCCCTCCATTCTCTTTTTGTGGGGCTGGCTCTCTCTTGACTACAGCCTCCTCTCTAACAGAACCAGACCCAGGACAAGGGATATTCGGTTTCTTTGTCTCTCTTCCCACTTCCTTCCCCTGGGTGCTGGTGGTGCTCCTTCGGCCCCCCGGCTGATAGATCTCCCGGTCCGGTTTACGAGTCTTCCTGGTGGGCTTGGCAGAGCCAGGGGAACCCCCTGCTGGCTCCGGGAGGTCTGGGTCTCTCCCACTGTGGTCCTTCTCTCTCCCTCCATCTCTCTGGTCGTTCTCTCTCCCTCCATCTCTCTGGTCCTTCTCTCTCCCTCCATCTCTCTGGTCCTTCTCTCTCCCTCCATCTCTCTGGTCCTTCTCTCTCCCTCCATCTCTCTGGTCCTTCTCTCTCCCTCCATCTCTCTGGTCCTTCTCTCTCCCTCCATCTCTCTGGTCCTTCTCTCTCCCTCCATCTCTCTGGTCCTTCTCTCTCCCTCCATCTCTCTGGTCCTTCTCTCTCCCTCCATCTCTCTGGTCCTTATCTCTCCCTCCATCTCTCTGGTCCTTCTCTCTCCCTCCATCTCTCTGGTCGTTCTCTATCCCTCCATCTCTCTGGTCCTTTTCTCTCCCTCCATCTCTCTGGTCCTTCTCACTCCCTCCATCTCTCTGGTCGTTCTCTCTCCCGCCATCTCTCTGGTTCTTCTCTCTCCCGCCATCTCTCTGGTCTTTCTCTCTCCCACCATCTCTCTGGTCCTTCTCTCTCCCGCCATCTCTCTGGTCCTTCTCTCTCCCGCCATCTCTCTGGTCCTTCTCTCTCCCGCCATCTCTCCGGTCCTTCTCTCTCCCTCCATCTCTCTGGTCCTTCTCTCTCCCTCCATCCCTCTGTATGGAGCTCTGTGGTCTGTTGCCTGAGCACGATGGCCCGCCTGCACTGCTACTGTTGTTGTTGTCGACTCTATTGGTGTGGTGGTCACCTCTTTGAGTCCTCTGTTGTGCAGATGCTCGAGAGCCTTCGTGGTTAAAAGTAAAACCTCCCCCACCATGACTACCCCCTCCTCCATATGTATCTTCTCCTTCTGTCCCCATCTCCCCATCTGTACATCCAGGTTCAGTTGAAACCATTTCAGTGGCGGCCATCTTGTGTCCTTCTTCCTCCTTCTGTGGCGGTGGTGACATCACCAGCTCCTCCTCAGGGTCAGAGGTCATGGTTACAGGGTGACGAGGGGAGGTCAACACTTCGCCTTCCTTGCTGTCATGGTGACGGTTGCCATGGATGGCCTCGGACGTGTAGCATTGCAGATCGTTTTTTTTTGATGCGTCGTTGCCGTGGTTACTCTGCTGCTGGCATTCGCCATGCCCCTCCTCTCCTTGCTCCTCTGTGACAGGGAGAGAGGGAAGGGGGAGATAAAAAAGGGAGAGAAATAGTTGGGGAAAGAGATAGAGGAATGAGGAGAAAGGGAGAGATATATTAGCAGTGATGACAAGATGTGTGTTATGAACTTGAAAGTGTTCCAAGAAGCTGTAGAGAGGACGTTCAGACAACAGACAGACTGCTTGTCCTGTCCTGTCCTACACACAGTAACACTGCAGAGTTAACACACAGACACAGGTCCACCTGCACAGAGCACATCACACCCTATCTCACCTTCTTATGTGTGATTCATCTCCCAGTCGGCTAATGAACTAAACTGACTCATCAGGCTCTTAAACTAACCCTCAGCAAGAGACAGTTTAAGAATGTGTGAGAGAGAGAGAGACAGAGAAACAGAGAAAGAGAAACAGAGAGAGAGAGAAACAGAGAAACAGAGAGAGAGAGAGAGAAACAGAGAGAGAAAGAAAACAACAAGTGTGCGGTTAAAATAGGCAGAAAACACACATTTCTTACCACAGGGCTGTGGGGTGAGACAGGGATGCAGCTTAAGCCCCACCCTCTTCAACATATATATCAACAAATTGGTGAGGGCACTAGAACAATCTGCAGCACCCGGCCTCACCCTATTAGAATCTCTAGTCAAAAAGTCTACAGATGATCTGGTGTTTCTGTCACCAACCAAGGAGGTCCTACAGCAGCACCTAGATCTTTTTCACAGATTCTGCCAGACCTGGGCAGTAAATCTCAGTAAGACAAAAAATAATGGTGTTCCAAAAAAGATCCAGTTGCCAGGACCACAAGTACAAATTCCATCTAGAAACCGTTGTCCTAAGCACACAAAAAACTATACATACCTCGGCCTAAACAACAGCGCCATAGGTAACTTCAACAAAGCTGTGAACGAGCTGAGAGAAAAGGCAAGAAGGGCCTTCTTATGCCATCAAAAAGAGCATCAAATTCGACATACCAATTAGGGATGGACGATATACAGTGGGGAGAACAAGTATTTGATACACTGCCAATTTTGCAGCTTTTCCTACTTACAAAGAATTTAGAGGTCTGTAATTTGTATCATGGGTACACTTCAACTGTGAGAGACGGAATCTAAAAAGCTGTTGCCTATTGTCCTGTAGCCCATCCCAGCCTTGTGCAGGTCTACAATTTTATCCCTGATGTCCTGACACAGCTCTCTGATCTTGGCCATTGTGGAGAGGTTGGAGTCTGTTTGATTGAGTATGTGGACAGGTGTCTTTTATACAGGTTACGAGTTCAAACAGGTGCAGTTCATACAGGTAATGAGTGGAGAACAGGAGGGCTTCTTAAAGAAAAACTAACAGGTCTGTGAGAGCCGGAATTCTTACTGGTTGGTAGGTGATCAAATACTTATGTCATGCAATAAAATGCAAATTAATTACTTAAAAATCATACAATGTGATATTCTGGATTTTTGTTTTAGATTCCGTCTCTCACAGTTGAAGTGTAGCTATGATAAAAATTACAGACCTCTACATGCTTTGTAAGAAGGAAAACCTGCAAAATCGTCAGGTTGATTATTACTGGTAATGGGGACATACGTAAATGCCAACAAAATAACTTTTTGGTGTGTGTGTGTGTGTGTGTGTGTGTGTGTGTGTGTGTGTGTGTGTGTGTGTGTGTGTGTGTGTGTGTAACCTTTATTTAACTAGGCAAGTCAATAAGAACAAATTCTTATTTACAATGACGACATACCACCGGCCAAACGCGGACAACGCTGGGCAAAATGTGCGCTGCTCTATGGGACGGCCGGATGTGATACAGCCTGGATTTGAACCAGGGACTGTAGTGACACCTCTTGCACTGAGATGTAGTGCCTTAGACCACTGCGTCCATGTGTGTGTGTTAACTATTTAATTGTACTAGAATGCTTAAAAGGCCGCTATAATTTTAAATATCGGTTATTGGTATCGGCCAAAAATGGCATATCGGTACATCCCTAATACCAATTAAAAATACTTGAATCAGTTATAGAACTTATTGCGGTTAATGGTTGTGAGGTCTGGGGTCCGCTCACCAACCAAGAATTCACACAATGGGACAAAAACCAAATTGAGACCGCATGCAGAATTCAGAAAAAATATCCTCGGTGCACAACGTAAAACACCAAATACTGATCACCAAACAATGATCAGAATTAGGGAGATACCTGCTAATTATCAAAATCCAGAAAAGATCCAGAAAACCCTTCCACAACAAAGCCATCACCTACAGAGAGATGAACCTGGAGAAGAGTCCCCTAAGCAAGCTGCTCCTGAAGCTCCGTTCACAAACACAAACAGACCCCACAGAGCCCCAGGACAGCAACACAATTAGACCCAACCAAGTCATGAGAAAACAAAAAGATAATTACTTGACACATTGGAAAGAATTAACAAAAAAACAGACCAAACTAGAATGCTATTTGTCCCTATACAGAGAACACAGGGGCAGAATACCTGACCACTGTGACTGACCCAAACTTAAGAAAGGCTTTGACTATGTACAGACTCCGTGAGCATAGCCTTGCTATTGAGAAAGGCCACCGTAGGCAGACATGGCTCTCAAGAGAAGACAGGCAATGTGCACACTGACCACAAAATGAGGTGGAAACTGAGCTGCACTTCCTAACCTCCTGCCCAATATATGACCATATTAGAGACAAATATTTCCCTCAGTTTACACAGAACCACAAAGAATTTGAAAACAAACCCAATTTTGATAAACTCCCATATCTATTGGGTGAAATACCACATTGTGACATCACAGCAGCAAGATTTGTGACCTGTTGCCACAAGAAAAGGTCAACCAGTGAAGAACAAACACCATTGTAAATACAACCCAGATTTATGTTGTTTTTCCCCCCCTTTTGTACTTTAACTATTTGCACATCGTTACAACACTGTGTATATATATATATATACACTTAATATGACATTTGACATGTCATTATTCTTTTGGAACTTCTGTGAGTGTAATGTTTACTGTGAATTTTTATTGTTTATTTCACTTTTGTTTATTATCTTTTTCACTTTCTTTGGCAATGTTAACATATGTTTTCCATGTTAATAAAGCCCTTGAATTGAGAGAGAGAGAGAAAAGAAGAGAAGAGAAGGAGAAAGAGAGAGAAGAGAAGAGAAAGAGAGAGCCTGCATGAAAATGTAGCACACCTATGCCCCATTTTTCAACAACAAAAAACGGACATGGCACACACTCACAGCTGCCCCAGGGCCTGGATATAAGTTTTAGCTATGGTGTGCAAAGCTGTCATCAAGGCAAAGGGTGGCTACTTTCAAGAATCTAAAATCGATTTAGATTTTTTGGTTACTCCATGATTCCATATGTGTAATTTCATAGTTTTGATGTCTTCGCTATTATTCTAAAATGTAGAAAATTGTACAAATAAAGAGGGGAAAAATGGAATGTGTGGGTGTGTTCAAACTTTTGACTGGTACTGTGTGTGAAATGAGTTTAGAATGGACCATTATCAGGCACCTGCAGCGGGTCTGGGGAAAAAATACAAGTAATCTATGCACTTAAATAGTGAATGGAGGACTCTTTTCTCGTTGTTAATTTTCATATCAGCCAGCTAGGCTATACTCCTGTTTCAAGCAAAACAATGTTCTTAATATTGGGAAAGTTGAGAAATAAATATAGTATTCCTTGCCTACAGAAAGCTATTGGGTACATTTGCATTGATGTCAGAGTGATTAGAGGGACAATAGAGTGCTGAGTACCAGGTAGTTAGCAAGTTTGGTAGGCTACTAATGACCATCAGCAGCATCAGAGCTTGGAGAAGCCTAATTACCGTGACTAAGCGGTCATGTGGAATTTAACTACAGTCATTACTCGTGACTACCAGCGTGGCGGTAATACAGTCAGAGTAACAAGCCCTAGGCGCAGCTCCAATGTATCAAATGTACAAATGTAACAACATCACCTCTAATTTTCATTTTAAAAACTGACGGCGGAATAGATGCACAGGAAGAGTGGACGGAGAGAAGCAGGTGAGTGATGGCTGGAAGGGGATGTGGCTGGCTGATCACAGCTGCCACACTTGAGATGTGCATGAAAGTGAAGTGGACGTTACAGCACATACAAGAAACTAGTTGCTGTTGCTTCATTTTTTTTTTGTACATTTATAAACCTAACTGACTTTATAAACATTTTATAATAGGTGTGAGCTTTTTAGATCGGTAGGGACCAAATGTTTTTTTATATAATATGAAACGGTACTATGGAGCCGTGGCCGTGCATGACTCCAAAACCATCGTTAAGTTTACCGACGACACGACGTGGGTAGGTCTGATCACCGACGACGATGAGACAGCCTACAGGGAGGTCAGAGACCTGGCAGTGTGTTGCCAAGACAACAACCTCTCCCTCAACGTCAGCAAGACAAAGCAGCTGATCGTGGACTACAGGAAACGGAGGGCCAAAGCAAGCCCCTATCCACATTGAAATGGCTGTAGCGGAGCAGGTCAAGAGCTTCGAGTTTCTTGGTGTCCACATCGCTAAGGAATTATCATCCACACACACCAACACGGTTGTGAAGAGGATGCAACAACGTCTATTCCCCCTCAGGAGGCTGAAAAGGTTTGGCATGGGCCATCAGATCCTCAAAAAGTTCTACAGCTGCACTAGTGAGATCATCTTGACTGGCTGCAAAGACTCCAGCCACCCAAGGTATATACTGTTTTCTCTGCTACCGCACAGCAAGCAGTATCAACGCACCAAGGCTGGAACCAACAGGACCCTAAACAGCTTATACCCTAAGCCATAAGACTGCTAAATAGGTATTTAAATAGTTAGTCCAGGTAGCTATTGGTTATCTGCATTGACCATTTACACGCTAACTATTTTGACTCATCACATACGCTGCTGTTATTGTCTATTTTCTATCCTGTTGCCTTGTCACTTTATTCCTGCCTATATGTACCTATCTACCTCAATTCCCTCCTACCCCTGCACATGGACTCTGTACTGGTACCCCGTGTATAAGTTATCGTTACTCATTCTGTATTTATTCCATGTGTTATTATTTTTCTAATACTTCTCTTTTTTTTCTCTCTCTGCATTGTTGGGAAGGGCAGTAAGTAAACATTTTGCTTAGTCTACACCTTTTGTTTCTGAAGCACGTGACGAATAATTGATTGACATGGTATTCTAAAATGTTGGAATCCTCTTCTGTTCAAGATGGCGCAGGAGGGGATGCTGGCGTCTTATTGGCTCTTAACCAACCGTGCTATTTGGTTTGTTTTTTCACATTGTTTGGAACTTGTTTTGTATATAATGTTGCTGCTACCGTCTCTTATGACCAAAAATAGTTTCTGGACATGAGAAGAGCGATTACTCACCTCGAACTGGACAAAGAATTTCTGTTTAATGAGTCGGACAGGAAGGATATACTCCAAACACCCGTACAGGCCCTCATCCCCGTCATTCGCCAAGTCTAGGTCCAAGAGGCTTCTAAACAGCTTCTACCCTCAAGACACAAGACTCCCGAACGTCAAATCAAATGGCTCCCCAGACTATTTGGATTGCCCCCCGCCCCTCTATGCTGCTGCTACTACTCTGTTATTATCTATGCAGTCACTTTAATAACTCTACCTACATATTACCTCAGTACTGGTGCCCCGCTATTGTTATTTACTGCTGCTCTTTAATTATTTGTTATTCTTATCTCTTACTTTTTTGTTGTATTTTCTTAAAAGTGCATTGTTGGTTAAGGGCTTGTAAGTAAGCATTTCACTTGCCACAAGAAAAAGGCAACCAGTGAAGCACAAACACCATTTTAAATACAACCCATGTTGATTTATTTTCCATTATGTTCTTCAACTGTTTACACTGTGTTTCAACATCGTAACTTTACATAATAATATAACATTCCAAATGTCTCTATTATTTTGAAACTTTTGTTTTGTTAGTGTAATTTTTATTTTTCATTTAAAATGTTGTTTATGATCTATTTCACTTGCGTTGGCAATGTAAACATGTTTCCCATACCTATGTAAGCATGGGGGGTGGGGGGGGGGGGGCGTTTGAAAACAAACGACCACATGATGAGCCTAGCTACCGTTAGCTAGCAAGTTAGCGTTAGCTTCTTAGTTTCGTAGCACTTTATACTTTGGCTAGCTCATTTTGAGTTCTCTTTCTTAATGTATTGAGCACTTTCTGCGATCGTTCTCACCTCTGTGAACATCGCCGTGGTTGACGAAACTCGACGCTTCAACTCGAAGCTCCGCAGCAGAAATCCGTACTCTGTCTAGTTCACTGATGTCTAACTCGTCCGCCATCTTCGTCTATATCCAACAACACAAACACACGGCGACTCGGAGGGACAAAACACAACGCGCCCTCAGAGAAACGCGTTTAGATAAACAACTTGTTTGTCATTCTGGGCACAGTAGCCAAGCTTGAACATTAGGCTCTACTTCGCCGAAAGGCCGACAGATGGCGATAATGATATGGTATTGATGGCTCCAAAAGCATTGTATGCAGTCGTCTATTGTGACAAAGACAGTACAGTATGAAGATACGCTAAAACTGCTTCTCCAATCCCCGATCACCCTTGTAGGCCATGTCATACCACGGTTGTCTAATTGTAGTGATGAAGAGAGTTTAGAGCACATTTATTGAACTGCTAGCTACAGAACTAAAGAAATATGGGACCTGACGAGAAGTATTGATTAAATACTTTTTTCTTTACATAGTTGAATGTGCTGACAACAAAATCACACAAAAATGATCAATGGAAATCAAATTTATCAACCCATGGAGGTCTGGATTTGGAGTCACACTCAAAATTAAAGTGGAAAACCACACTACAGGCTGATCCAACCTTGATGTAATGTCCTTAAAACAAGTCAAAATTAGGCTCAGTAGTGTGTGTGGCCTCCACGTGCCTGTATGACCTCCCTACCACGCCTGGGCATGCTCCTGATGAGGTGGCGTATGGTCTCCCGAGGGATCTCCTCCCAGACCTGGACTAAAGCATCCGCCAACTCCTGGACAGTCTGTGGTGCAAAGTGGCATTGGTGGATGGAGGGAGACATGATGTCCCAGATGTGCTCATTTGGATTCAGGTCTGGGGAACGGGCGGGCCAGTCCATAGCATCAATGCCTTCCTCTTGCAGGAACTGCTGACACACTCCAGCCACATGAGGTCTAGACTGATTACCAGGACGTGTCCTCAGAGCATGCGAGGGCCCATTTGGCATGGGTCCTCAGATCCTCAAAAGGTTCTACGGCTGCACCATTGATAGCATTCTGATGGGTTGCATCACTGCCTGGTATGGCAACTGCTCAGCCTCCGACCGCAAGGCACGACAGAGGGTAGTGTGTACAGCCCAGTACATCACTGTGGCCAAGCTTCCTGCCATCCAGGACCTCTATACCAGGCAGTATCCGAGGAAGGCGCTAAAAATTGTCAGACTCCAGCCACCATAGTCGTGGAATGTTCTATCTGCTACCGCACGACAAGCGGTACCGGAGCTCCAAGTCTAGGTCCAAGAGGCTTCTAAACAGCTTCTACCCCAAAGCCATAAGACTCCTGAGCATCTAATCAATTGGCTACCCAGACTATTTGCATTCCCCCCCACCCACCCACCCCTCTTTTACGCTGCTGCTACTCTCTGTTATTATCAATGCATAGTCACTTTAATAACTCTACCTACATGTACATATTACCTCAATTACCTCGACTCACCGGTGCCCCCGCACAATGTCTCTGTACCGGTACCCCTTGTATATAGCCTCCACATTGTCTCTGTTCCAGTACCCCCTGTATATAGCCTCCACATTGTCTCTGTACAGTAACACCCAGTATATAGCCTCCACATAGTCTCTGTACCGGTACCCCCTGTATATAGCCTCCACATTGTCTCTGTACCGTAACACTCTGTATATAGCCTCCACATTGTCTCTGTACAGTAACACCCTGTATATAGCCTCCACATTGTCTCTGTACCGGTACCCCCTATATATAGCCTCCACATTGTCTCTGTACCGTAACACTCTGTATATAGCCTCCACATTGTCTCTGTACAGTAACACCCTGTATATAGCCTCCACATTGTCTCTGTACCGGTACCCCCTGTATATAGCCTCCACATTGACTCTGTACAGGTACCCCCTGTATATAGCCTCCACATTGACTCTGTACAGGTACCCCCTGTATATAGCCTCCACATTGTCTCTGTACAGTAACACCCTGTATATAGCCTCCACATTGTCTCTGTTCCGGTACCACCTGTATATAGCCTCTCTTATTGTTATTTTACTGCTGCTCCTTAGTTGTTTGTTACTTGTATTTCTTAATTTTGTTGTTCTTTTTTGGGGTTTAGGGCTAGTAAGTAAGCATTTCACTGTTGTATTCGGGACGTGACAAATACAATTTGAAGTGTCTTTACTGGCATTTTCAACCTCTACCTGACCGAGGCTGTAATACCTACAAGCAGACCACCATAGTCCCTGTGCACAAGAAAGCGAAGGTAACCTGCCTAAATGACTTTCATGCTAGGCTATACTCTTTCTACCACACTACCCAGAACGGGGTCAGTAGCCTAGGGTCAGTAGCCTAGGGTCAGAGTATGTCAACAAAGTGAAACAACACCAACCTGTAGCTAACAAAACAAATGGCTAAAAGGGATCTGACTCTTTTAAATGTTTTTTTTTTAGAAATATTTGGATTAAATAATGAATCTATTGGAAAACATTATACACCTTTACTTTAGTTCTACCTTTTGGAGGATAGTTGATTTGGCTATCTGTGCCTTTTGATTTTGGTAGATGACAAATAGCTAGTCAGATGAATCAAGGACTACCAGTTCGTGGATGGATTTCAGCACAGTAGTCAGGAAGGTCCAACCGAGATTTGAAGATCGCTGGATTCAGAGTGCTAACCTTTACACAATAGAACCCCATGCTGAAGGATTTGTTGGCGTATGACACCTCTTGCTTACGTGAAATGGTTGGGTGGTGAGTGAAGTGATTTTGACTTTATCAGATATGTAAAAGCTGGCTTGTAAGTCATTTCAAATACATTACATTTCATATGTGCCTCTAGTCAACAATGATAAGTATTTTTCTCTCTTTCTCATCTCTCTTTTCTTATCTTTCTTCCTTGATTTCTCCACCCTCCCATCTC